>NC_057811.1:323723584-323921944 GCF_018294505.1 Triticum aestivum | reverse complement strand
CGGGGCTCTGGGGGGGTGCGGCGAGGCGAGGGGCGGCGGCTCCGGCGGCGGCGGCGCGGGCTACGGCGGCGGCGATGAGGGCGGCGGTGGCGGTGAGAGGAAAGAGAGGGGGGTATATATATAGGAGGGGGGGCGAGGTGGCTTGGGGGAGGGGTCGGCGAGGGGAGGCGTGCGGCGGCCGGACTCGGTCATGGCGGCGGCGGGGCTCCCGTGCGCGGAGAGGAGAGGCACGGGTGGGCCGGCGCTCGGCTGGGCTTCGGCCCAGCGGGCGTCGCTCGTTTTTTTTATAAAAGTTCTGCGGAAAACAATTTATAGAAACATAAATAAAAATCAGAAAAATATGAAATAAATTTTCCTCGTCTAGTTAGAAAATCTAGAATAGGGTGAACATTTTTTTAAATCAAAATAAATATTTTGAAAATATGCAATAAAAGTTGCAAATAAAATCCAAATAAATTCCAAATAATGATTTTAACATTTTTCCTCCAGTATTTCAATTGTTTTGGAGAAGTCATGTTTTCTCCTCTCGTTTATTTTTTTAAAATGAAATATTTTTCCGGAGAGAAAATAATTAAAACCAAAATCCTCGTCTTATTATTTGATGAAAATCAAATATGAAAATTCGAGAAAATCCCCAACTCTCTCCGAGGGTCCTTGAGTTGCTTAGGATTTATCGAGGATTTGTCAAAATGCAACAAAACATGATATGCAATGATGATCTATGTATAACATACCAAATTGAAAATTTGGGATGTTACACTCCCTCTCTCCTTGCTGGATCAAGGCGTGGGAGACGTCACCGGGCTGCACGTGTGTTGAACGCGGAGGCACCGTTCTTCGGTGCTTAGATCGGAACCAACCGCGATCTGAATCGCTACAAGTACGACTCCTTTATCCGCGTTCTTGCAACGCTTCCGCATCACGATCTACAATGGTATGTAGATGCACTCCCCTTCCCCTCATTGCTAGATTACTCCATAGATTGATCTTGGTGATGCGTAGAAAATTTTGAATTTCCGCTACGTTCCCAACATTCCCTTTGTCTATCGGTATGTTACTTGCCCGAGATTCGATCGTCGGTATCCCAATACCTCGTTCAATCTCGTTACCGGCAAGTCTCTTTACTCGTTCCGTAACGCATGATCCCGTGGCTAACTCATTAGTCACATTGAGCTCATTATGATGATGCATTACCGAGTGGGCCCAGAGATACCTCTCCGTCATACGGAGTGACAAATCCCAGTCTCGATTCGTGCCAACCCAACAGACACTTTCGGAGATACCTGTAATGCACCTTTATAGCCACCCAGTTACGTTGTGACGTTTGGTACACCCAAAGCATTCCTACGGTATCCGGGAGTTGCACAATCTCATGGTCTAAGGAAACGATACTTGACATTAGAAAAGCTCTTAGCAAACGAACTACACGATCTTGTGCTATGCTTAGGATTGGGTCTTGTCCATCACATCATTCTCCTAATGATGTGATCCCGTTATCAATGACATCCAATGTCCATGGTCAGGAAACCATAACCATCTATTGATCAACGAGCTAGTCAACTAGAGGCTTACTAGGGACATGTTGTGGTCTATGTATTCACACATGTATTACGGTTTCCAGTTAATACAATTATAGCATGAACAACAGACAATTATCATGAACAAGAAAATACAATAATAACCATTTTATTATTGCCTCTAGGGCATATTTCCAACAGTCTCCCACTTGCACTAGAGTCAATAATCTAGTTCACATCACTATTTGATTGTAATGAATCCAACACCCATGGGGTTTGTTCATATCTCGCTTGTGAGAGAGGTTTTTTAGTCAACGGGTCTGAACCTTCCAGATCCGTGTGTGCTTTACAAATCTCTATGTCATCTTGTAGATGTAGCTACCACGCGCTACTTGGAGCTATTCCAAATAACTGCTCTACTATACGAATCCGGTTTACTACTCAAAGTCATCCGGATTAGTGTCAAAGTTTGCATCGACGTAACCCTTTACGACGAACTCTTTTACCACCTCCATAATCGAGAAAATTCCTTAGCCCACTAGTTACTAAGGATAAGTTCGACCGCTGTCATGTGATCCATTCCTAGATCACTCTTGTACCCCTTGACTGACTCATGGCAAGGCACACTTCAGGTGCGGTACACAGCATAGCATACTGTAGAGCCTACGTCTAAAGCATAGGGGACGACCTTCGTCCTTTCTCTCTCTTCTGTCGTGGTCAGGTCTTGAGTCTTACTCAATACTTACACCTTGTAACACAGCCAAGAACTCCTTCTTTGCTGATCTATTTTGAACTCCTTCAAAATCTTGTCACGGTATGTATTCATTTGAAAGTATTATTAAGCTTTTTTGATCTATCCTTATAGATCTTGATGCTCAATGTTCAAGTAGCTTAATCTAGGTTTTCCATTGAAAAACACTTTTCAAATAACCTTGTATGCTTTCCAGAAATTCTACATCATTTCTGATCAACAATATGTTAACAACATATACTCATCAAAAATTCTATAGTGCTCCCACTCACTTCTTTGGAAATACAAGTTTCTCATAAACCCAAAATCTTTGATCATCTCATCAAAGCGTACATTCCAACTCCGAGATGCTTACTCCAGTCCTTAGAAGGATTGCTGGATCTATGCATACTTGTTAGCATCTTTCAGGATTGACAAAACCTTCTTGTTGTATCACATACAACCTTTCCTCAAGAAAATCGTCGAGGAAACAATGTTTGTTTTTGACATCCTATCTGCAAGATTTCAGAAATAATGCAGTAACTGCTAATATAATTCCAACAGACTCTTAGCATCGCTACGAGTGAGAAAATCTCATCGTAGTCAACTCCTTGAACTTGTCGGAAAACATCTTAACGACAAGTCGAGCTTTCTTAATGTTGACACTTACCATCATTGTCCGTCTTCCTTTTAAAATCCATCTGCACCCAATAGCCTTACGACCATCAAGTAGTTCTTCCAAAGTCTATACTTTGTTTTATACATGGATCCTCTCTCGGATTTTATGGCCTCGAGCCATTCGTCGGAATCCGGGCCCATCATCGCTTCTCCATAGCTCGTAGCTTCATTGTTGTCTAGCAACATGACTTCCAAGACAGGATTACGTACCACTCTGAAGTAGCATGCATCCTTGTCGTCCTACGAGGTTTGGTAGTGACTTGATCCGAAGTCTCATGATCACTATCATAAGCTTCCACTTCAATTGGTGTAGGTGCCACAGGAACAACTTCCTGTGCCCTGCTACACACTAGTTGAAGTCATGGTTCAATAACCTCATCAAGTCTCCACCATCCTCCCACTCAATTCTTTCGAGAGAAACTTTTCCTCGAGAAAGGACCCGTTTCTAGAAACAAACGCTTTTGCTTCCAGATCTGAAATAGGAGGTATACCCAACTGTTTTGGGTATTCTATGAAGATGCATTTATCCGCTTTGGGTTCGAGCTTATCATCCTGAAACTTTTTCACATAAGCGTCGCAGCCCCAAACTTTTAAGAAACGACGGCTTAGGTTTCTCTAAACCATAGTTCATACGGTGTCGTCTCAACGGAATTGCGTGGTCCCTTATTTAAAGTGAATGCGGTTGTCTCTAATGCCTAACCCATAAACGATAGTGTAATTCAATAAGAGACATCATGGTATGCACCATATCCAATAGGGTGCAGTTATGATGTTCGGACACACCATCACACTATGGTGTTCCAGGCGGTATTAGTCGTGAAACAATTTCCACAATTTCTTAATTGTGTGCCAAACTCGTAACTCAGATATTCATCTCTATGATCATATCACAGACATTTTATCCTCTTGTCACGACGATCTTCAACTTCACTCTGAAATTACTTGAACCTTTCAATAATTCAGACTTGTGTTTCATCAAGTAAATATACTCAGCATCTACTCAAATCATCTGTGAAGCAAGAACATAACGATATCCACTGCATGCCTCAGCACTCATTGGACTGCACACATCAAAATGTATTACTTCCAACAAGTTGCTTTCTTGTTCCATCTTACTGAAAATGAGGCCTTTCAGTCATCTTGCCCATGTGGTATGATTTGCATGTCTCAAGTGATTCAAAATCAAGTGAGTCCAAACGATCCATCTGTATGGACTTTCTTCATGCATATATACTAATAGACATGGTTCGCATGTCTCAATCTTTTCAAAAACGAGTGAGTCCAAAGATCCATCAACATGGAGCTTCTTCATGCGTTTTATACCAATATGACTCAAGTGGCAGTGCCACAAGTATGTGGTACTATCATTACTATCTTATATCTTTTGGCATGAACATGTGTATCACTACGATCGAGATTCAATAAACCATTCATTTTAGGTGCAAGACCATTGAAGGTATTATTCAAATAGACAGAGTAACCATTATTCTCCTTAAATGAATAACCGTATTGCGATAAACATAATCCAATCATGTCTATGCTCAACGCAAACACCAAATAACAATTATTTAGGTTTAACATCAATCTGGATGGTAGAGAGAGCATGCGATGCTTGATCACATCAACCTTGGAAACACTTCCAACACATATCGTCATCTCACCTTTAGCTAGTCTCCGTTTATTCTGTAGCCTTTTATTTCGAGTTACCAACACTTAGCAACCGAACCGGTATCTAATACCCTGGTGCTACTAGGAGTACTAGTAAAGTACACATTAATATACTTCTGTCGACCTTGCCTGCCTTCTCATCTACCAAGTATCTAGGGTAGTTCTGCTTCAGTGACCGTTCCCCTCATTACAGAAGCACTTAGTCTCGGGTTTGGGTTCAACCTTGGGTTTCTTCGCTGGAGCAGCAACTGATTTGCCATTTCATGAAGTATCCCTTCTTGCCCTTGCCCTTCTTGAAACTAGTGGTTTTACTAACCATCAACAATTGATGCTCCTACTTGATTTCTACTTTCGCGGTGTCAAACATCGCGAGTTGCTCAAGGATCATCATGTCTATCCCTGATATGTTATAGTTCATCACGAAGCTCTAATAGCTTGGTGGCAGTGACTATGGAGAACCATCACTATCTCATCTGGAAGACAACTCCCACTCAATTCAAGCGATTGTAGTACTCAGACAATCCGAGCACATGCTCAACGATTGAGCTTTTCTCCCTTAGTTTGCAGACTTAAGAAACTTGTCAGAGGTCTCATACCTCTTGATGTGGGCACTAGTCTGAAATCCCAATTTCAGTCTTTGGAACATCTCATATGTTCTGCGACGTTTCAAAACGTCTTTGGTGCCACAATTTTAAACCGTTAGCATCACACACTGAACTATCACGTAGTCATCAAAACGTGTATGTCAGATGTTTCGCAACATCTACAGACGACGCTCGAGGTTCAGCACACCGAGCGGTGCATTAAGGACATAAGCCTTCTGTGCAGCAATGAGGACAATCCTCAGTTTACGGACCCAGTCCGCATAATTGCTACTATCAACTTTCAACTAAATTTTCTCTAGGAACATATCTTTAGTAGAACTAAAGCGTAAGCTACGACATAATTTGCAAAGACCTTTTGACTATGTTCATGATAATTAAGTTCATCTAATCAAATTATTTAATGAACTCCCACTCAGATAGACATCCCTCTAGTCATCTAAGTGATACATGATCCGAGTCAACTAGGCCGTGTCAGATCATCACGTGAGACGGACTAGTCATCATCGGTGAACATCTCCTTGTTGATCGTATCTACTATACGACTCATGTTCGACCTTTCGGTCTCTTGTGTTCCGAGGCCATGTCTGTACATGCTAGGCTCGTCAAGTCAACCTAAGTGTTTCGCATGTGTAAATCTGGCTTACACCCGTTGTATGCGAACGTTAGAATCTATCACACCCGATCATCACGTGGTGCTTCGAAACAACGAACCTTCGCAACGGTGCACAGTTAGGGGGAACACATCTCTTGAAATTTTAGTGAGGGATCATCTTATTTATGCTACCGTCGTTCTAAGAAAATAAGATGTAAACATGACAAACATCACATGCAAATCATAAAGTGACATGATATGGCCAATATCATCTTGCGTCTTTTGATCTCCATCTTCGAGGCGCGGCATGATCACCTTCGTCACCGGCATGACACCATGATCTCCATCATCGTGTCTTCATGAAGTTGTCTCGCCAACTATTACTTCTACTACTATGGCTAACGGTTAGCAATAAAGTAAAGTAATTACATGGCATTTTTCATTGACACGCAGGTCATACAATAAATTAAGACAACTCCTATGGCTCCTGCCGGTTGTCATACTCATCGACATGCAAGTCATGATTCCTATTACAAGAACATGATCAATCTCATACATCACATATATAATTCATCGCATCCTTTTGGCCATATCACATCACATAGCATACCCTGCAAAAACAAGTTAGATGTCCTCTAATTGTTGTTGCATGTTTTACGTGGCTGCTATGGGTGTCTAGCAAGAACGTTTCTTACCTACGCAAAAGCCACAACGGTGATATGCCAATTTCTATCTACCCTTCATAAGGACCCTCTTCATCGAATCCAATCCGACTAAAGTGGGAGAGACAGACACCCGCTAGCCACCTTATGCATCCAGTGCATGTCAATCGGTGGAACCTGTCTCACGTAAGAGTACGTGTAAGGTCGGTCCGGGCCGCTTCATCCCACAATGTCGCCGAATCAAGATAAGACTAGTAATGGTAAGCAAATCGAACAAATCATCGCCCACAACTACTTTGTGTTCTACTCGTGCATAGAATCTATGCTTAGACCTAGCTCTGATACCACTGTTGGGTAACGTAGCAATAATTCAAAATTTTCCTACGTGTCACCAAGATCAATCTAGGAGATACTAGCAACGAGAGAGAGGGAGTGCATTTTCATACCCTTGAAGATCGCTAAGCGGAAGCGTTACAAGAACGCGGTTGATGGAGTCGTACTCGCGGCAATTCAAATCGCGGAAGATCCGATCTAGCGCCGAACGGACGGCGCCTCCGCGTTCAACACACGTACAGCCCGGGGACGTCGCCTCCTTCTTGATCCAGCAAGGGGAGAGGAGAAGTTGAGGGAGAACTCCAGCAGCACGATGGCGTGGTGGTGGAGCTTGTGGTATTCCTGCAGGGCTTCGCCAAGCTCTACGGAGGAGAAGGAAGAGTTGGAGGAGGAGAGGGCTGCGCCAGGCAAGGGGTGCGGCTGCCCTCTCTCTCCCTCACTATATATAGGGGGAAGGGGGGTGGAGGAGGCGCCCTAGGGTTCCCTAGGGGAGGGGCGGCGGCCACAGGGGAAACCCTAGATGGGTTTGGGCGCCCCCACCCCTGGGAAACTTGCCCCCCAAGCCGGGAGGGGTGGCTGCCCTAGGGGAGGCGCCCCCACCTCTCCACGTTACGTGAGAGGGGTTGGGAGGGGCGCACTGCCCCTTAGTGGGCTGGTGTGCCCCTTCCCCTTGGCCCATAAGCCCCCCCCCCCACAACGCTTGCCGGGGCCTCCGAAACACCTTTCGGTCACGCTGGTCGTCACCCGGTACTCCCAGAACAATTCCGGACTCCAATACCCTTTGTCCAATATATCGATCTTCACCTCCGGACCACTCCGGAGTTCCTCGTCACGTCCGGGATCTCATCCGGGACTCTGAACAACCTTCGGTAACCACATATTATTTCCCATAACAACTCTAGCGTCACCGAACCTCAAGTGTGTAGACCATACGGGTTCGGGAACCATGCAGACATGACCGAGACACCTCTCCGGCCAATAACCAATAGCGGGATCTGGATACCCATATTGGCTCCCACATGTTCCACGATGATCTCATCGGATGAACCACGATGTCGGGGATTCAATCAATCCCGTATACAATTCCCTTTGTCTATCGGTATGTTACTTGCCCGAGATTCGATCGTCGGTATCCCAATACCTTGTTCAATCTCGTTACCGGCAAGTATCTTTACTCGTTCCGTAACGCATGATCCCGTGGCTAACTCATTAGTCACATTGAGCTCATTATGATGATGCATTACCGAGTGGGCCCAGAGATACCTCTCCGTCATACGGAGTGACAAATCCCAGTCTCGATTCGTGCCAACCCAACAGACACTTTCGGAGATACCTGTAATGCACCTTTATAGCCACCCAGTTATGTTGTGATGTTTGGTACACCCAAAGCATTCCTACGGTATCCGGGAGTTGCACAATCTCATGGTCTAAGGAAACGATACTTGACATTAGAAAAGCTCTTAGCAAACGAACTACACGATCTTGTGCTATGCTTAGGATTGGGTCTTGTCCATCACATCATTCTCCTAATGATGTGATCCCGTTATCAATGGCATCCAATGTCCATGGTCAGGAAACCATAACCATCTATTGATCAACGAGCTAGTCAACTAGAGGCTTACTAGGGACATGTTGTGGTCTATGTATTCACACATGTATTACGGTTTCCAGTTAATACAATTATAGCATGAACAATAGACAATTATCATGAACAAGGAAATACAATAATAACCATTTTATTATTGCCTCAAGGGCATATTTCCAACACTACCCCCCTGGGCGCGCCCTCCACCCTCGTGGGCCCCTCGTTGCTCCACCGACGTACTTCTTCCTCCTATATATACCCATATACCCTGGAAACACCATATACGGAGCCAAAACCCTATTTCCACCGCCGCAACTCTCTGTACCCGTGAGATCCCATCTTGGGGCCTTTTCCGGCGCTCCGCCGGAGGGGGCGTTGATCACGGAGGGCTTCTACATCAACACCATAGCCTCTCCGATGATGTGTGAGTAGTTTACCTCAGACCTGCGGGTCCATAGTTATTAGCTAGATGGCTTCTTCTCTCTCTTTGGATCTCAATACAAAGTTCTCCTCGATCTTCTTGGAGATCTATTCGATGTAATCTTCTTTTGTGGTGTGTTTGTCGAGATCCGATGAATTGTGGGTTTATGATCAAGATTATCTATGAACAATATTTGAATCTCCTCTGAATTCTTTTATGTATGATTGGTTATCTTTGCAAGTCTCTTCGAATTATCAGTTTGGTTTGGCCTACTAGATTGATCTTTCTTGCAATGGGAGAAGTGCTTAGCTTTGGGTTCAATCTTGCGGTGCTCGATCCCAGTGACAGAAAGGGAACCGACACGTATTTTATTGTTGCCATCGAGGATAAAAAGATGGGGTTTATATCATATTGCATGAGTTTATCCCTCTACATCATGTCATCTTACTTAAAGCATTACTCTGTTCTTATGAACTTAATACTCCAGATGCATGCTGGATAGCGGTCGATGTGTGGAGTAATAGTAGTAGATACAGAATCGTTTCGGTCTACTTGTCGCGGACGTGATGCCTATATACATGATCATACCTAGATATTCTCATAACTATGCTCAATTCTATCAATTGCTCGACAGTAATTCGTTTACCCACCGTAATACTTATGCTCTTGAGAGAAGCCACTAGTGAAACCTATGGCCCCCGGGTCTATTTTCCATCATATTAATCTCCCGTCAACAAGCTATTTCTATTGCCGTTTATTTTACTTTTTACTCTTTATCATAAAAATACCAAAAATATTATCTTATCATATCTATCAGATCTCACTCTCGTAAGTGACCGTGAAGGGATTGACAACCCCTTTATCACGTTGGTTGTGAGGTTCTTATTTGTTTGTGTAGGTGCGTGGGACTCGCGCGTGGTCTCCTACTGGATTGATACCTTGGTTCTCAATAACTGAGGGAAATACTTACGCTACTTCACTGCAACACCCTTTCCTCTTCAAGGGAAAACCAACGCGGTGCTCAAGAGGTAGCAGGCTTCTAGGGTTTAGCCATTACGATCTCGTGGTATATCAACTCTTGTAATACTCATATTCATCAAGATCAATCAAGCAGGAAGTAGGGTATTACCTCCATAGAGAGGGCCCGAACCTGGGTAAACATCGTGTCCCCTGTCTCATGTTACCATCGCCTTAGACGCATGGTTCGGGACCCCCTACCCGAGATCCGCCGGTTTTGACACCGACAGACCTTATTCAAGTTCTCGGGATCCCATACCGAGTCTCGTTCAGAACTGATATAAATGTTACATAACATAGCATGCAGATTCTCCACCTTGCGAGAATCAGCTGGCGAAGGCGCTCTAAGGAAAGCGAGAACCGCAAAGCCCGATGCAATGATGTCACTGACAAGAGCTTCCGGCTCAGCTGTGATGGTAAACAGAGCAGGGAACAAAGAATACAGAGGACTGTTCGAAATCCAAGAGGTGAGCCAGAATTTTGTGTCTGCCGTTACCAATCTTGAATCTTGCTCCTAGGTTGAAAAATGTTTTGCGTTTTTGGATCCCATTCCAAATTTGCGAACCTCTCACGTTGCTAGAGAAGAACGAGCACTTCGGGAAGTATTTGGCTTTGAGGAACCTCACCCAAAGTTCGTTGTCGATTTGCAAAAATTTCAAAATCCATTTAGAAATGAGCGCAATGTTCATTTTTCGAGTGTTGGTGATTCCTAACCCTCCCTGGGCCTTAGCCAACACATCTTATTATGTGGTACTTACGCTTTTGGCATTGCCAGTGGTGGAGCCTGACGAGAATTCTTAGGGGGCGAAATACAAAATTTACACATTGCGCGCACAAGGGGGGGGCTAAAATTTCTTTAACCTAAGACCCCTGACTTGAACTAAGCTCCATCACTATCAAGGCATCTGCGCGATCATTTTTTATTAGAGAAGTTAGAACAAGCCCCTTATGAGTTGTCCATGGGCCTGTACCTCCCACTTCTGGGATCATGTCCTCCCCACAACTCATGGGTGGCTTCTTATAGCTTTGTCAAGAAAATTAAAAGGCACATTTTATTTAAAATTTTACAAATGATTGTCTCGTTCTCCCCTTTGCAAAACACTAAAGTTTCTTTGATCTAAGACACATATATTTTTCCTTCACATGTTTGTGTAATACCGGATGGGGTGGGGCCCGTGGGGGGGGGGGCTGGCCTCAACTAAGCTCGTCCACAGTAAGGGGCATCTGCATGGACTGTTTGTTAGGAAATATTGCATGGAAAACAAAAAAAATTCTACGCACATGCAAGATATATCCATGAAGATGCATAGCAATGAGAGGGGGAGAATGTGTCTACATACCCTCGTAGACCGTAAGCGGAAGCGTTTAACAATGCGGTTGATGTAGTCGAACTTCTTCACGCTCCAACCGATCAAATACCGAATGTACGGCACCTCCGCGTTCTGCAGACGTTCAGCTCAGTGACGTCCTCCACCTTCTTGATCCAGCAAGACGGCGAGGTAGTAGATGAGTTCCGGCAACACGACGACGTGCTGACGGTGATGGTGAAGTTACCTCCGCAGGGCTTCGCCTAAGAACTACGAGAAATATGACCGAGGGACGAACTAGAGGGAGAGGGGCGCCGCACACGGTTAGGGAATCTTGGTGTGTGTTTCCCCTCTCCTTCCTCTCGTATATATAGGTGGAGGGGGAGGGGAGGCAGCCCCTAGGGCGCCCCAAATGGCCGGCGCCCTGGCCGAATCCCCCCTTCCCATATTTGTGTATGGGGGGGGGGGACGGAAAGGGGGGGTTGGCTGCCTTTGGGGCGCCTTCCCCTTCCTTCCCTCCCTCTTTGGTACGTGAGCAAGGGGTGGAAGGGGCGCACCAGCCCCTTGTGGGCTGGTGTGCTTCTCCCCCTTTCGCCCATAAGGCCCATACACTTGCCGGGGGTGTCCGGAACCCCTTCCGGTGCCCCGATGACTACCCGGTGCACTCCGAAACTCTTCCGGTGTCCGAATACCATCGTCCTATATATCAATCTTTACCTCACGACCATTTCGAGACTCCTCGTCATGTCCATGATCTCATCCGGGACTCCGAACAACATTTGGTCACCAAATCATATACCTCATATAACACTATATCGTCAACGAACGTTAAGCGTGCGGACCCTACGGGTTCGAGAACTATGTAGACATGAAAGAGACACCTCTTCGGTCAATAACCAATAGCGGAACCTGGATGCCCATATTGGTTCCTACATATTTTACGAAGATCTTTATCGGTCGAACCATTATGCCAACATACGTAATTCCCTTTGTCCATCGGTATGTTACTTGCCCGAGATTCAATCGTCGGTATCTCTATACCTAGTTCAATCTCGTTACCGGCAAGTCCCTTTACTCGTTCGGTAATACATCACCTCGTAACTAACTCCTTAGTCATTTGCTTGGAAGCTTATGATGTGTATTACCGAGAGAGCCCAGAGATACCTTCTCCGATACTCGGAGTGACAAATCCTAATCTCGATCTATGCCAACTCAACAAACACCTTCGGAGATACCTGTAGAGCATCTTTATGATCACCCAGTTACGTTGTGACGTTTGATAGCACACAAGGTATTCCTCCGGTATCCGGGAGTTGCATAATCTCATAGTCGAAGGAATATGTATTTGACATGAAGAAAGCAATAGCAATAACTGAACGATCATTATGCTAAGCTAATGGATGGGTCTTGTCCATCACATCATTCTCCTAATGACGTGATCCTGTTATCAAATGACAACACATGTCCATGGTTAGGAAACTTAACCATCTTTGATCAACGAGCTAGTCTAGTAGAGGCTTACTAGGGACGCGGTATTTGTTTATGTATTCACACATGTATTTAAGTTTCTGATCAATACAATTCTAGCATGAATAATAAACCTTTATCATGAATAAGGAGATATAAAATAACAATTTTATTATTGCCTCTAGGGCATATTTCCTTCACTCTTTCGATAGAGAAGTTAGAACAAGCCTCTTACAAGTTGTTCACGGGCCCATGCCTCCCACTTCTAGCTCATTTTTTCCCCACCGCTAACTTCTTTCTCCCGTCACAAGTGCTGTGGCAATGGTGGCACGGTTATTGAGCATGGGGGAGAAAGACGAGGAGGAGGGGAGGGGGGAGCAAGTGTTACAGGACACACAAAGCAAGATGGGCCTGAAAGGAAGATTTATGAGTGTGCCCGCCATACGATTTTTCTTTGAACTAAAATATGAATTGGTGTGTCATTGATCTTCATTTCGTGGGCCCTGCATTTTATTCATACTATTCCTAAAATGAAAAAACTTTAAATATGATTTAAGCATAATAACTACACCAAGAACTATTTTAACACAAGGCTTTGCCATGTCGGATCTTTTAACCGAAATGCATCAACCCACAATACTCTATATAATCTCATTGGTTAATGATGCATGTTAGTATGCTGTCATTACGCCATCTCCAACGCAGGGGCGGTTAAAATCCTTAGCAAGTCAACATGCACAAGCGCCTGGCGCTAGCAACTATATTTCCCTTTTGTATATGTGTTTTTAAGCGTACGACTCCATGTGTATGCATCGATGCTAGAAAAGTAGTTAGAAACAACATGAAAACCGCCTAAACAGCCAAGATTTTATCCCTAGTGCCCTAGCCTAAGAGCGAGCATTGCATGTGCCCTTGAGCTATGCAACTCTTTTGTGCGGATCCTTATTAGTATCTGACACTATTCTACTCTCTCCGTCCGAAAAATAGTGCTAGATACATTCATTTGAGAGACAAACTTTTCCGGACGAAGGGAGTAATAATTAGATTTTGAAATAATTTTCATTTTGTTTTTACAAATTTTTTTAGTTGAGCATAGGTGAAATTATGCTCAAATTATATAGGAGGTGGGGAGGATCAAACCTGACCGTCCACCACTTGTGGTACTAATCCAGGCCTTTGTCTCAAATAACCCAGCTCTATTGCTAACTTCTATTAGAATGATCAAAGTACTCATGTAAATTTCGCAAAAAAAAGTGCTCATGTAAAAATAGTAATAAGCAACGATCTCTTTTGCCGAGTTTGGCCGTCGCCGGCTACCGCCGTGCAATGTTTTCGCTGTTTTCAACGAGAGCAACGCACTGCGGTGAGCAGATGGTTGTGACGCGCGCCACGCCCGCGTAAGCCTCGCGGCGAAACACGCGTTCAGCGACGTGCATCCGATCGACCGCGCGCGGAATTAAGTAACCGCGGCATACATACATACACACTTCCAGAAAATCTCACTGTTGAGTAAGTACGCGCGCGCACGTACAGTTGTGGCGAGATACTATAGAAAAACGGATTTAATAAAATTATAGCCGTCCGCATCGCCATGCACGCCCAATGAGCATTGACAAGCACGGCTCGGATCAGCGTGGCTGGCTGGCCCAGTCAAAAAACGCGGAGCACCCCGCGTCGCCCCCGCCGCCTCCAAGTGTCGTCCTGTGCCGCGCTGTTACCAGCCCGGCCGATCGAACTTTTAAAGTTAAACCCCGGCGCCTCGATCGGGCGGGCCAGCCAGACCCATCACCCATGCAGGTCCTGCTGCCCACGAGTGCGCGTCCCGGCCTGACACACGAGCCAAAGCCACGGCATACCGCTCGCCGGACGCGCCTTCTATATAAACAGCTTGCCCATGCTCACATCCAAGAACAAGCTCGACACACGCACACGGGAACAGCTAGCTCGCTTGCTCTTCGATCATCCCGAGCTGCCTGCGCGCGCGCGTAGCTATTCACAGCTCCCGCGTAGCTAGCTAGCTTAGCGTTGGAGCCAGCCAGCCATGCCGGCCTTCGCCGAGAGCACGGCCGAGCCGCCTCTGGCGGACAGCTACTACGCGCTGCTCCGCGGTGGCAACAAAGCCGACGAGTGCGCCTCGGCGCCGCCGCCTGGCTGCCAGGCCCCGCCCGTGTCGGAATGCGAGCTCCCGATGATCGACGTTGGGTGCCTGACGGCGTGCGGCGGGGGCACGGAGGAGAGGGCGGCATGCGCCGCGGCGATCGCGTCCGCGGCCGCTGAATGGGGCTTCTTCCAGGTGGTCAACCACGGCGTCAAGCAGGAGCTCCTGGAGGCGATGCGGCGGGAGCAGGTGCGCCTCTTCCGCCTGCCGTTCGAGGCCAAGGCCACGGCCGGCCTTCTCAACGACTCCTACCGCTGGGGCTCCCCTACCGCCACGTCGCCAAGGCAGCTGTCCTGGTCTGAGGCCTTCCATGTCCCGCTCGCCGGCATCTCCGGTACCCCTTGCAGCTACGGCGAGCTCGCCAGCATCAGGTACGTGCGTACGTACTCCTGCAGTGTGTGGTTCATCGACGCATCCAGTGTCACGGTAGGAGTTATACTAGCTAGCTTATTACAGTACTAAAGCTAGCTCGAGTGTTTAGGCTGTTCGATCGACATGTGTGCCCTCCTGATCCTGATTAAGATGTCATTTCTCCAGTGAAGTGCCGGTACTTCTCAAGTACCGGGAATAAATATTTGAAAGCTTTCCCATCATGTGAGGACCGTCACGGTAAACATGATCGAGACATTTAGTGGTAGTGCGGGCGAATAAGGACCAGGTAGAAAAGAAGGGACGTGTTAATTACAGCGATTAAGCTGGTCTAGCAACATCATGTCAAAATAAAAAGCTGGTGCAGCAACATCGTCTTCCGAATGTTGTGGCAAAAATGCTAGGTTCACGGGCTTTTACATGGGCAATACGGGCTTGTTTCAACTAACTAAACCACCGCCCCCCCCCCCCCCCTCCCTGATTTTCAGGAGGGTGTGGGCCAATTCACCCAAATGACCAATCACAGACCACCAACTGGATCCACCCCCGTAAAACCCCGTAGTGACTCCGTGCGTCAAGAAGTAGATCAAATCCGCGGGTGTCTGATGTGGAAAATGCTTTAACTCTAGCGAGTATCAGTGCGGTGAATATTTCTCGATCAACTTCACAATCAACTGTATATGTGTCTATCTGGTGTCTGACAATCCAGATCACGAGCGTCTCCTATCGTGGTGAAAACAACACCTACACGATCGTGACGCATACGCGAATGTCAACTAAAAGTTCGTTTTTAGCTCTAGAAATTCATTTGGTTCTGATAGAGGAAAGGAAGCTAACAGGTCGTTAATGTAGTTAGTCATTGCTTAATAGGCATAAATTAAGGAAGCGTTTTGGGTTGGCGATGCGAATCAACAGTACTAGTATAGCGCTAGTACAGTTTAGCCAATAGTAACTTAAGAGAGAAGCTTGTGTGTGTGTGTGGACGGTGCAGGGATGTGACGCAGGAGGTGGCGAACGCGATGTCAAAGCTGGCCAACACGCTGGCGCGCGTCCTGGCCGAGAGCCTGGGACACACCGCCGGCCAACGCTTCCCGAAAGGGTGCGACGAGAGGACGTGCTTCCTCCGGCTGAACAGGTACCCGCCGTGCCCGTTCTCGCCGGACGCCTTCGGCCTGGTGCCGCACACGGACAGCGACTTCCTCACCGTGCTCTGCCAGGACCAAGTCGGCGGCCTGCAGCTGATGAAGGGCTCCCGGTGGGTGGCCGTCAAGCCCATTCCCGGCGCTCTCATCGTCAACATTGGAGACCTCTTCCAGGTACATGCATACCTTACCCACATGCATGCATGTTAACCGATACTCCTAGCATAGCGCACACTTTCCCTAGTAGAGTACTACACACTTGTCAGCTCATGAAGGTGGCTCTGTGCTGGGCCGTCCTCCACTAGCTTGATGAGTCCAAACCTGGCTTGTACGCACCACCGCGGCACCTATGAACTTATGCCGGGTGTGTACCCCGACGCTCTAAAAGGGGAAGCTGCCCCGTCATACATATCCACAACTTGCGTACTTGTATGCGCTGGCTCTGTGACTGTGTACCGCCGCTAAGGAAAAGCCTATGGATTCCGCTAATTCAGGGGACAGCAAAACATTGCATGTACAAAAGCGAGACCTGTACACTCCATGGTGCTCACATGGTACGTCGCAACTTTTGCTAGGCAACCCAGGCACAACACAGCGCAACATATAGTACTGCTACTCCTACTCCTTTTCCTATATATACTATATGGGGCATTATTATACAGCCGTAGATTCGTCATCGTTCAACTTGTATCAGGGAGTTTACAGAAAAACCTATCATGCCATGCAAAAATAATAATAATCATGGAAGTTGTATACGTATTTTATATGCATGGATGCACTGTATTACTTTAAATTCCTGATAGAATGTCGGTTCATAATGTCCCCTTTATATGGTTTTGTATATCTTGAAGGCATGGAGCAACAACAGATACAAGAGCGTGGAGCACAAAGTGGTGACCAACGCGACGACGGAGAGGTACTCCGTGGCATACTTCCTTTGCCCGTCGTACGACTCGCCCATCGGCGCATGCGAAGAGCCTTCACCTTACAGGACCTTCACCTTCGGGGAGTATCGGAGAAGGGTGCAGGAAGATGTCAAGAAGACGGGGAAGAAGATTGGCCTTCCCAATTTTCTGCTGTAGCTCCTGCATGGCTATAAAAATACCTCTTGCATGCAAACTAGGCTTGTTTGTCCATGTCATCAATATATACATGTTTCCTCTGTATACGCCGCCCGTGTAATAGTAAGAGCACGTTATTTTATTTTATTTTATTTTTTGGTTCTCTTTCTGAAGCTAAGAGTGCATGCGTCATTGCAATTTGTTATCCCCCGTGTCTCACAATGTCAAAAACTCCGGAAATCCCTTTTGGAGGCCGAGCTCCAATGAGGCCATTTAAAAAAAAAATCATCAAAATTCACATTTTTGCATTTCAAAAATTCTGAAACAAAATAAAGATATTCATGGAGGCATAATGCACAAGTGTGTAAATTTTCAGGACGAAATACATTGGAATGAGTGTTGTAAAAAAGCAAATCTGAGGCTTTTTAACACATCATACTATTCATCCTCCGAGGCCATGAATTTGTCTTCTTTGTATAGATCGCATTTCAGGCTATTTCATCCTGAAATTTTACACACATACGCATAACACCATTGTTTATTTGTACATTTTTCAGATTTTTTAAATCGAAAAGTTCAAATTTTGATTTTTTTTAAATCGGCCTCCATGAAGGCCGAGAGCCAAAACGCCTCACTCCAAAAACTCCTTATATTTTGAGACAGAGGGAGTAATAGTTTGTGCTTGTAGAATAGTGTACACGAATGTACTAGTAGGAGAGCATCCACCTAGCCATATAGAATAGGGGATTAATGGACTCAAAAAAATAATATAGGGGTAGGTTCTATTGCATTTGGCCCATTGAATTTTTCCCTCTTCTTTGTTTGCTCAGAGCATCTACAGCTGGAGTCCCCATACCCACCCCAAACGTCCGGATGGGTTGCCCGGTCAATCTCTGGACGAGATTTTGCCACCCAACCGGGCTATCCATAGCCGGCGCAAACGCCCGGATTGGACAACACTCCCCATATCCGGCCCAAACCCGGGGCAGATATGGGGACACCCGGACGCGCCACCATGTAGGCTCTGACCGCTAGGGCCCACATGGGATGCGGAGAGACCGTTTGTTCGACGGGCGCCTCCGCTCCACACCGCGTGGCGCCGCTCCGGCGTGCCGCCCGTGGGAGGAGGTTGGCCATTTAAGCCGGACGGCGGCATCCGAACCCTATCCGCCCCATTTCCCCTTTCTCCCTTTGTCGCCGCCACTTCAAATCCACCCGCCGCTACCATGACGAGGCGCCGGATTACTACCTAAGCCATGCTCACTCCGAAGCGGAGCCTGCAGCTGCTAGAGAAGATCTTGGCGAGGCAGGCTACTCATTTCGCCACCGACCTTCCTCCGGATTCGTCGGAGCCGTCGGAGGATGATGATGATGAGGAGGAGGTGGGGAAGGACGAGGAGGCGGGGAGGGAGGAGGGGGAGCATGTTGGGAAACATAGTAGAAACCAAAAAAATAGCCTACGAACACCCAGGAACAATATGAAGGTACATTAGAGGATTGTATCATGATTGTTACCAGACTCCGAGTTGTAGCAGAAGCAGACGGGTCAGTGTAGATCATACTTGGAGTCCCTAAAACCATCAATGAACAATCCCGCAAACAATCCCTCGAACCGAAGACCAAAAGCACGACCTCTCTACAGTTTCCAAGCGTACGGTCTTCACGATCCGGCAGCACTTCACCTTCCAGAACTAATCGCCGTTGGAGAATTAGAGGAGAATATTTGAGCCACACGCGACTTCTAATTATGACGATTAGAGGAACTAAAACTGGATCTGATTGTCTCAATTAGAACTAGTAGTATTAGACTAGAGGAGGCTCCAAAACTTGTGTTCAAAACGTGCCCAATGCTCTAGTATATATAGGATAAGAGGGAAGGAGGGGGCGCCACACAAGGGGAGGAGTCCCCCTCCCCTTGCATCGACCCTAGGGGGGTGGAGGACTCCCTCCCCTTGTCCAATTTGGCCTTCTCCTTAGGAAAGGGGGGGGGGGCACTCCTTTTGGGCCCTTGTGGCCCAAGTCCCCTTCCAAAACTTGGCCTTTTAAGGCTTGTTGATATTAAATTAAATTTAAAATCCCTCTAACAATTACTAGAGGCTTTTACTATTAAGTTAACACCACCCGATACATTTTCCACCTATATATTAATTATCGGGAATGCCCTGTATTGCATAGCAAAACATGATTGCCTATATTAAACTCACGCTTTTGTATCCTCTTGTCATGCCATCTTTTGACTTTTTTCTTTAAACAACTTGGCACTCTCATAGGCTTGGGTTCTCCATTCATCAAGCGAGCTTATGTCAAATAACCTCTTCTCACCGGCAAGTTTGAAATCATAATTGAGCTCTTTAATAGCCCAATATGCCTTATGTTCCAGTTCAAGAGGTAAGTGACATGCTTTTCCATAAACCATTTTATAAGGAGACATACCCATAGGACTCTTATAAGCGGTTCTATAAGCCCATAATGCATCATCAAGTTTCTTAGACCAATTCTTTCTAGATCTATTAACAGTCCTTTGCAAAATCAATTTAATCTCTCTATTGCTTAAATCCACTTGACCACTAGACTGAGGATGATATGGAGATGCAATTATATAGTTGACATCATATTTAGCAAGCATTTTACGAAAGCACCATGAATAAAATGTGAACCACCATCAGTCATTAGATATCTAGGGACTCCAAACCTCAGAAAAATAACTTCTTTAAGCATCTTAATAGAAGTGTTATGATCAACACTACTAGTTGGAATATCTTCTACCCACTTAGTAACGTAATCAACAGCAACTAAAATATGTGTATACCCATTAGAGGAAGGAAGAGGTCTCATATAATCAAAGCCCCAAACATCAAATGGTTCAATAACAAGTGAATAATTCATAGGCATTTCCTGGCGTCTACTAATATTACCAATTCTCTAGCATTCATCACAAGACAAGACAAACTTACGATCATCCTTGAAGAGAGTAGGCCAATAAAAACTGGATTGCAATACCTTTTGTGCAGTTCTATCTCCAGCGTGGTGTCCTCCGTAAGACTCGGAGTGGCACTTGCATAGGATCTATTCCTGTTCATGCTCAGGTACACAACGTCTAATAACACCATCTACTCCTTCTTTATAAAGGTGTGGGTCATCCCAAAAGTAATGTCTTAAATCATAGAAAAACCTTTTCTTTTGCTGGTATGTGAAACTAGGTGGTATAAATTTAGCAACAATGTAATTAGCATAATCAGCATACCATGGAGTATTACGAGAAGCATTTATGACAGCTAATTGTTCATTAGGGAAACTATCATCAATAGGAAGTGGGTCATCAAGAACATTTTCTAACCTTGACAAGTTGTCTGCAACGGGGTTCTCAGCTCCCTTTCTATCAATAATATGCAAATCATTCTTGTAACAAGAGAACCCATCTAATAAGTCTAGGTTTAGCATCTTTCTTTTCCATAAGATATTTAATAGCAGCATGATTAGTGTGAACAGTTACTTTGGAATCAACAATATAAGATTTGAACTTATCACAAGCAAATACAACTGCTAAAAATTCTTTTTCAGTAGTAGCATAATTTCTCTGGGCACTGTCTAGAGTTTTACTTGCATAATGAATAACATTCAATTTCTTATCAACTCTTTGTCCTAGAATAGCACCAACAGCATAATCACTAGCATCACACATAATTTCAAAGGGTAAATTCTAATCAGGTGGCTGAACAATAGGTGCAGAAATCAAGGCTTTCTTAAGTATTTCAAATGCTTCTAAACAATCATCATCAAAAACAAAAGGAACATCTTTTTGCAAGAGATTAGTGAGAGGCCTAGAAAGTTTAGAGAAGTCTTTAATAAACCTCCTATAGAAACCAACATGACCAAGGAAACTTCTTATACCTTTGATATCTTTAGGAAACGACATCTTTTCAATAGCATCTACTTTAGCTTTATCAACTTCAATATCTCTTTCAGAAATCTTATGCCCCAAGACAATACCTTCATTAACCATAAAGTGGCACTTCTCCCAATTCAAGACAAGATTAGTTTCTTCACATCTCTGCAAAACTTGATCAAGATTGCTTAAGCAATCATCAAAAGAAGTTTCGTAAACGGAGAAATCATCCATGAAAACCTCAACAATCTTTTCACAAAAGTCAGAGAATATAACAACCATACATATTTGAAAGGTAGCAGGTGCATTGCATAAACCAAAAGGCATACATCTATAAGAGAAAGTACCGAAAGGGCAAGTAAAAGTGATCTTTTCCTGATCATCTTTTGACACAGGTATTTGAGAGAAACCAGAATAACCATCTAGAAAGCAAAAATGTGTATGTTTGGATAATCTTTCTAGCATTTGATCAATAAAAGGTAGAGGGTAATGATCTTTTCTAGTAGCTTTGTTTAATTTGCGAAAATCAAATTACCATTCTATAACCTGTAACAATTCTTTGTGGAATCAATTCACTCTTATCATTAGGAACAATAGTAATGCCTCCCTTCTTAGGGACACAATGAACGGGGCTTACCCATCTACTATCAGCAATAGGATAAATTATACCTGCCTCCAAAAGCTTTAGTATTGCATTTCTTACCACTTCTTTCATCTTAGGATTTAACCTTCGTTGATGATCAACAACTGGTTTAGCATGAGGCTCTAATTAATTTTGTGCTGACATAGAGTGGGACTAATGCCCTTAAGATCATCAAGAGTATATCCAATAGCGGCATGGTGCTTTTTCAGAGTTTTCGATAATTTCTTTTCCTCATGCTCTTAAAGGATGGCACTAATAATAACATGATATATCTTCTTTTCATTAAGATAAGCATATTTCAAAGTATCAGGTAATTGTTTAAGCTCAAACACCGGATCCCCAAGGATTTCAATAGGCAAATTGTGTTTCAAAATAGGCCCTTAATTAAAGAATATTTCATCTATTTCCCTTGTTTCATTCATAAACATATCATTTTCATGGTCTAGCAAATATTGTTCTAAAGGATCAGTAGGAGGCACGACAATAGAAGCAAGACCAATAATTTCATCTTTACTAGGCAATTCTTTATCATGGGGTTGTCTACGAAATTTAGAGAAATTAAAATCATGAGACATATCCCCTAAACCAACATTAACAATATCTTTCTCGCAGTCTATCTTAGCATTAACATTATTCAAGAAAGGTCTACCAAATATAATGGGACAAAAATCATCTTGTGGGGAAGCAAGAACAAGAAAAGCAGTAGGATATTTTATTTTCCCACACAAGACTTCAACATCTCTGACAATCCCAATTGGTGATATAGTATCTCTATTATCAAGCTTAATAGTAACATCAATATCTTCTATCTCAGTAGGTGCAATATCATTCATAATTTCTTGGTATAAGGTATAAGGAATTGCACTCACACTAGCACCCACATCACATAAGCCATGATAACAATGCTCCCCAATTTTAACGGAAACAACAGGCATGCCAACAATGGGTCTATGTTTATCTTTAATATTGGGTGTAGCAATCCTAGCAGCTTCATCACAAAAATAAATAACATGCCCATCAATATTATCAACCAAGAGATCTTTAACCATAGCAATACTAGGTTCAACTTTAATTTGTTCAGGGGATGTAGCTGTTCTAGTATAACTCTTACGAACCACAGTTGAAGCTTTAGCATGATCCTTTATTCTAACAAGAAAAGGTCATTTCTCAATATAAGCAGTAGGAACAATAAGATCAACATTATAAGTAATAGTTTCTTCTTCAACTTTAATATGTTCTACTACTTTCACTTCAATGGGAGGATGATATTTAAACCACTTCTCCTTAGGGAGATCAACAAGAGTAGCAAAAGATTCACAGAAAAAGCTACTATCTTCTAGTCAAGTCCATATTTAGTGCTAAAATCACGAAAATCATCAGTATCCATGAAAGATTTAACACAATCAAACTTAAGGTTTATACCTGTCTCCTTACCTTCGTCGAGTTCCCAATCTTCAGAGTTGCGTTTAATTCTTTCCAATAAATCTCATTTGAATTCACTATCCTTCTTCATAAAAGAACGAGTACAAGAAGTATCGAGCATGGATTGATCATTACGAGAAAGCCGAGCATAAAAATTCTGAATAACAATTTCTATTGAGAGATCATGATTGGGGCATGAATAGAACATTGACTTAAGCCTCCCCCAAGCTTGAGTGATACTTTCTCCTTTACGAGGCCAAAAATTATATATATAATTCCGATCACGATGGACCAGTTGTAGTTCCATGATCCGATATCATCACATAGCCTATACCATGTCAATGCCTTTCCCTTCAAAGATAAAGGGAAAACATTATTCTTGACAACATCCTCGGGCAAACCTGCAAGCTTAAATAATCCACAAACTTCATCCACATAGATTAGGTGCATATCAGGATGTAAGGTTCCATCTCCTGCATAAGGATTAGCTAGCAGTTTCTCTATCATATCTGAAGGAATTTCATAATAAATATTTTCAGTAGGTGCAGTAGGTTGAGGAGCAACTCTTTGCTCTCCCAGTCGAGGTGAAGATACCCTGAACAAGCCCCTCAAAGGACTACTTTCTATAGTAACAAGTGACAGTAAATTTCAGCACACTATATAAATGTTTCCTTACCAAATTCCACTTACGAAAGGCGGTTCACTCCCTGGCAACGGTGCCAGAAAGGAGTCTTCATGACCCACAAGTATAGGCGATTTATCATAGTCCTTTCGATAAGTAAGAGTGTCAAACCCAACAAGGAGCAGAAGGAAATGATAAGCGGTTTTCAGCAAGGTATTCTCTGCAAGCACTGAAA
This sequence comes from Triticum aestivum, assembly GCF_018294505.1. NCBI lineage: Eukaryota > Viridiplantae > Streptophyta > Magnoliopsida > Poales > Poaceae > Triticum > Triticum aestivum. Next base: position 323,897,824 of record NC_057811.1, on the reverse strand, counting down.
TTATCGGTAACAGATAGTTGTGTGATAAGATAATTCGTAATGGGTAATAAGTAACAAAAGTAACTAAGGTGTAGCAAGGTGGCCCAATCCTTTTTGTAGCAATGGACAAGCCCGGACGAGCTCTTACATAAAGAAACGCGCTCCCGAGGACACATGGGAATTGTTGTCAAGTTAGTTTTCATCATGCTCATATGATTCGCATTCATTACATTGATAATTTGATACGTGGGTGGACCGGTGCTTGGGTGCTGCCCTTCCTTGGACAAGCCTCCCACTTATGATTAACCCCTCTTGCAAGCATCCGCAACTACGAAAGAAGAATTAAGATAAATCTAACCATAGCATGAAACATATGGATCCAAATCAGCCCCTTACGAAGCAACGCATAAACTAGGGTTTAAGCTTCTGTCACTCTAGCAACCCATCATCTACTTATTACTTCCCAATGCCTTGCCCTAGGCCCAAATCATGGTGAAGTGTCATGTAGTCGACATTCACATAACACCACTAGAGGAAAGACAACATACATCTCATCAAAATATCGAACGAATACCAAATTCACATGATTACATATAACAAGACTACTCCCATGTCCTCGGGAACAAACGTAACTACTCACAAATCATATTCATGTTCATAATCAGAGGAGTATTAATTATCATTATGGATCTGAACATATGATCTTTCACCGAATAGACCAACTAGCATCAACTACAAGGAGTAATCAACACTACTAGCAACCCAAGGTACCAATCTGAGGTTTTTGAGACAAAGATCGGATACAAGAGATGAACTAGGGTTTGAGAGGAGATGGTGCTGGTGAAGATGTTGATGGATATTGACCCCCTCTCGATGAGAGGATCGTTGGTGATGACGATGGCTTCGATTTCCCCCTCCCGGAGGGAAGTTTCCCCAGCAGAACAGCTCCGCTGGAGCCCTAGATTGGTTCTGCCCAGGTTCCACCTCGAGACGGCGGCGCTTCATCCCGAAATCTTCCTTATGATTTTTTCCAGGTCAAAACACACCATATAGCAGAAGATGGGCATCGGGGGCCTGCTAGGTGGCCCACAAGGCAGGGGGCGCGCCTAGGGGGGCAGGGTGCGCCCCCACCCTTGTGGATGGCTTGTGGGCCCCCTCTGGTACTTTCTTTGCCCAATATTATATATATATATTCCAAAAAAATTCTCTGTGAAGTTTCAGGACTTTTGGAGTTGTGCAGAATAGGTCTATAATATTTGCTCCTTTTCCAGTCTAGAATTCCAGCTGCCGGCATTCTCCCTCTTCATTAAACCTTATAAAATAAGAGAGAAAAGGCATAAGTATTACGATATAATGTGTAATAACAGCCCATAATGCAATAAATATCAATATAAAAGCATGATGCAAAATGGACGTATCAAGGTACTTGATGATTTCTATTAGCTGGCCAGTGAGCCATCCAAGGATCACTGCTACTACCACTTAGTATATAAGAAACATTCATCTTCGTGCATATCATGGTTCTTATGATGATTTCAATGATCAACGTATTTGAACTCCAATCATCAACTGTCCTAGGACATTGATTTTGCTAGGTGTTACACCATGTGACAATTGGGAGAAAAACTTTCATCGATCTCAATTACAAACCTCTTTGAAACCTTGTCAATGTACATACTCTGGTTCTAGCCGAATCTGATATTTTGATGTATCTCCATAGAACTTGATGTCCAATAATCTATTTCACGTGAGTCCTTCATCAAAATATTCATTTGATGAACCCTTTTATTGTGCTAAGTAACTTATGTCATTTCCAACAATATGTCATCCACATATCAGATTTAGAAATGCCATATATCTCCCACTAAATTTCTTGAATACACAAGTCTTTTCATTCTAATGAAGTTAAACTATTTAACTATTTCATCAAAATGTTGATTCCAGCTTCTTGTGAAGCTTGTTTCAAGCCATAGGTTTATTTCTTTGAAGCTTGTAATCTTTTACTGACAATTTGTTATCATTATTCATACAGACTTTTAGCATTACTTCTGGTGAAAATGATTCATCATAATTGATTCTCACAGCCTCGCCAACTTTTTCTTTCAACTAACCTTGCTTCATGGATAGTAAAAATACCATCAGTGTCTGTTCCCCGAATAATCAATCAAGTCCCAAACTTGACGAAATTCATTTGGGATCATATAGCTTTAAGTCATTCTAATGAGCTGGTGCCGCCATCACTACCCGTAGTGTGCAAGTTTATCTTCCACTAATATGAGCTCTTTGTTACCTGCGCAGTTTTAGTTACAACCTTAACTCGGAGTTTCTATAGCTATTGTGGTAACTTCTTTGAATCAGTGATAACCCACAAGTATAGGGGACCGCAATAGTTTTCGAGGGTAGAGTATTCAACCCAAATTTATAGATTCGACACAAGGGGAGCCAAAGAATATTTGAAGGTATTAGCAGCTGAGTTGTCAATTCAACCACACCTGGAGATTAATTATCTGCAGCAAGTAATCAGTAGCAAAGTAATATGATAGTTTTGATAGTAGTGACAGCAGCAACGGTAACGGTAACAGTGATAGCAGTAATTTTGCAGCAAGTGTAACAGTGATGATAGAAGTAATAACTTAGCAGAAACAATATAAGATAAATTCGTAGGCATTGGATCGGTGACTTGTCGGATGATATTCATCATGAGACAGTTATAACCTAGGGCGATACGGCACTAGCTCCAGTTCATCAATATAATGTAGGCATGTATTCCGTAAATAGTCATACATGCTTATGGAAAGAACTTGCATCACATCTTTTGTCCTACCCTCCCGTGGCAGCGGGGTCCATAATGGAAACTAAGGGACATTAAGGCCTCCTTTTAATAGAGAACCGGAACAAAGCATTAACACATAGTGAATACATGTACTCCTCAAACTACGGTCATCACCGGGAGTGGTCCCGACTATTGTCACTCCAGGGTTGCCGAATCATAACACGTAGTAGGTGACTATAACTTACAAGATTGGATCTAAAACATGGATATGATGATGATAACATAAACGGTTCAAATCTGAGTTCATGGCACCCGGGCCAAAAGTGACAAGCATTAAGCATAGCAAAGTCATAGCAACATCAATCTTAGAACATAGTGGATACTAGGGACCAAGCCCTAACAAAACTAACTCGATTACATGATGAATCTCATCCAACTCCTCACCAACCAGCGAGCCTACGAAGGAATTACTCACTCCCGGTGGGGAGCATCATGGAATTGGCGATGGAGAAGGGTTGGTGATGATGAAGAACGAAGATCCCCCTCTCCGGAGCCCCAAACGGACTCCAGATCTGGCCTCCTGATGAAGAACAGGAGGTGACGGTGGATCCGTCTCGTGGATCGCGATAATTCTTTCTCCCTGATGTTTTTCTTGAAATATAGGATTTTATAGCGTCAGTTTCAGGGTCTGCGGGGCCACCAGGTGGGGACAACCCACCTGGGTGCGCCAGGAGAGGGGGCGCGCCCTGGTGGGTTGTTCCCACCCAGGGGCCCCTCTCCGGTGGGTCTTGGCTCAAGAAATTCTTATTTATTGTATAAAAATTCCTCGCAAAGTTTTGCTCCATTTCAAGAACTTTTATTTCTGCACAAAAACAACACCATGGTAGTTCTGCTGAAAACAGCGTCAGTCCGGGGTTAGTTTCATTCAAATCATGCAAATTAGAGTCCAAAACAAGAGGAAAAGCGTTCGGAAAAGTAGATACGTTGGAGACGTATCAACTCCCCCAAGCTTAAACCTTTGCTTGTCCTCAAGCAATTCCGTTGATAAACTGAAAGTGAAAAAGAAAAACTTTTACAAACTCTTTTGCTCTTGTTTGCATAAATAAGCTTAAACAACACCCAGGTTTTCAGCCAACATTATAACTAACCATGCTGACAATAACTCTTAAAGATTATATTAACTCATATCAATGACATAATCAGCTAGCGAGCAATTAATAAGATATCTCAAACAGCAACACATTGTCAAAACAACCATGATATAATATGACAATAGCGGTATCTCGCTAGCCCTTTCTGAGACTGCAAAACATAAATGCAGAGCACCTCCAAAGTTCAAGCAGCGACTAAACATTGTAATTCATGGTAGAAAAGATCCAGTCATGACGCACCCAACATTAGCTACACACAATGCATAATTCATGACAGTTGTGGTCTCCGGTTCTGGCGCTTATTTAAGAAGGTGATGACACAACATAAAAGTAAATAGATAGTCCCTTCACAGAGGGAAGCAGTGATTTGCAGATGTGCCAGAGCTCAAGTTTTAAAATAGAGGCAAATGATATTTTGAGACATGCACCCTTCTCATTTACTTCACGACCATCAGTTATCAATATCTTCCATGCTAAGCATGCTAGTGGCGGTTCCCAAGCGATAAAAGTAAAGATTTTGACTCCATTGTGAGTTTTTGTTTGATTATTTGAGAGATCATTTCTTTTGCAGTTTGGGACTGGGCATCCCTATTACCGCCCTTTTCTCGTGCGATGGCGAGTGAATAAACACTCGACCTGAGAATAACCCTCTGTAAGTTCATCTAGTGTCCCTTAGTGATTTTGGTGTATTGAAGACTTATAGGTTAAGGGACTAATGTGTTTGTGAGTTTACACATGTCTATAAGTCTATGAGGACTTTGATATTTACAGAGAAAGTCGACCCCTAAAAATGAATGTCTTCAACTGAAGACTTTGGCTTTCTGAAGACTTTGAAAGTGAAGAAATTGGTGTGACCATGAAGACTCTATATTCATGCGAGGAATATGAAGCGTGAAGATTTTTGTTTTCGTCGTTCATTTTCTCTTTCTTGAGTCATAGGAAACACCGTACTGTTAAAGGGGGTCGAGGAAATACTAAGGAAAAGTTTCCAAGTGATGCTCATCTCAAAATCCTACACCTACCAATCCTTTCGAGTGAAGCCATTGGCAATCTCATATAGTTCAGTCAATTTCTTCAGTGACAGAGATGAAGATCTTTTGGTCTCTGAGGAATTTGTTCTGACTGAGGAGTTAGGAATTCGCCAGTGCGGATTACCTACAAGTGAGGAACATGATAGCCCTGAGGAATTTGAGAGCTCAGATTTCTGACCGTTGCTGTGCTATGCGCCAGCTGTCCCAAAATATCTACCCACCTAACGGTCATATCATTGAAGGGCATTTATGTCTTATCATGTCGCGTTGCTCCCTAGGCTATAAATAGCCGCCCCCTACAACCACTAGCTGGTTGGCTGCTCCGAGAGAAACTGACACTTGTCATTGAGAGCATCCCATCCTCCGAGGACTTTGAGCGAAAATCATCAAGTGAGGAAAACCCAAACCCAAACACCTACAAACCCAAAGTGATTGAGCATCACTAAAGAGATTGTTCCTGTGTGGATCTGACACTTGTTACCTTTGAAGACTGTGCATCTTCCAGACGGTTAGGCGTCATGGTCTAGAGCATCCAAGAGGAAATTGTGGATCGCCGAGTGACCGAGTTTGTGAAGGTTTGAAAGTCACCTAAAGACTTACCACAAGTGATTGGACGAGGTCTGTGTGACCTTAGCTCAAGGAGAATACGGTGAGGACTGTGTGTCCTCAGGTTTAAATACCTAGCTACTCCAACCAGACGTACAACTGTCACAGCAGTTGGAACTGGTCTACCAAATCACTGTCTTCACCGAGCTACTGGTTCTATTTCCTAATCCCTTTCATTTCCTCATTACTATGTTGTTGTACTTGATCGTTACTGTTTGAAGACTTTGACTGAAGACTTTCTCAATTTCCTCAGTTCAATTTCTTCAGTCAGTTCGTCTTCAGCCTGCTTATCCTGTGTTTACGCTACTTGTACTCTGTGCTTGTTTTCATTTCATCATGATGAGAGTGCTACTGTTCTGTTATGCTTGCATCTGAGTACTTATTCCGCTGCTTGTCATTCGTGACTTAGGAATTTCCTCACCCCGAAATTCCTCAGTGACAAATTTGTAAAAATCGCCTATTCACCCCCCTCTAGTCGATATAACGCACTTTCAATTGGTATCAGAGCAAGGTACTCCCTTGTTCTATGTGATTTTGGTTTAACTGCCTAGAGTTTTAGTTATGTCGACTGCAGGTATAATCAAGGTCTCTGCTTGGTTTCCTACCTTCGATGGGACGGACTACCCCTACTGGAAGAATAAGATGTGAATGCATCTTGAGGCAATTGACAACGATCGCTGGTATGTTGTGGAAAATGGTGTTCCCTCTGTCACTCCTACCATCAACGCTGCTGACGTGAAGAGATTCAAGCAACTCGACTCTCAAGCGAAGAACATCATATGTGGCCATCTGAGCAAAGGGCAGTATGGCAGAGTGAGTGCTTTGGAGACAGCTAAGCTTATCTGGGATAGGCTGTCCAAGGTCAATGAAGGAGTCTCAACACAGCGTGACTCTTGAGTTGACGTTCTTCGCAATCTCTTCAACCGCTTCAAAAGACTCAACAATGAAATTGTTCAGCAAACCTTCGATCGCCTCACTGACATCTCAAATGAGCTTCAAGCGCCTGGTGTTACTGACATCACTGACCATGAGGTGGTGAAGAAATTGCTGAGATCGCTTGATTCCTCATTTAACACCCTTGCACTGATGATACAAGAACGTGGAGACTACAAGTCACTTGATCTCGCTGATATCCTCGAGAGGCTCAACACTCATGAGTTCCAACTTGCTGAGAAGAGAGATCTCTATGGTCCAAGCTATGGCAGATCACACACTCTGAAGGCCAAGGCAGTATCTGAATCTGAAGGTGAGGATTCTGGTAGTAGCCTTGGTGATCCTGAAGAACTGAGCCAGGAGCTAGCAATGCTCGTGAGGAAATTCCAGAAGTTCTCAAGGCTTGGTCGCTTTGGCAAATCCTTAAGAAGTGATGACGTAAAATCAGATTCCTCATCTCATGACAAGAGAACTTGCCACAAATGCAAGAAACATGGTCACCACATTCAAGATTGTCCTCTGTGGGAAAAGGAATCAAAGAAGAAGAAATACAAGTATTACAGTTCTGATGACTCAAAGAAGAAGAAGAAATCTTCAAAGTCCTCATCATCAAAATCCATGAAGTCTTCATCTCACAAGAAGAGCAGCTCCAAAAAGGCTCGGGCATTCATTGGCAAGGAAATGGACTCAGAAGCTGAATCTGAGGAAAATGAAAAAGAAGAGGCATCTGCGGAGTCAGAATCTGGTGTGGCAAGCCTAGCCCTCGCTACTGCGTTCGTCAGCAAGTCCATCTTCAACTCTGAGGAGAATGGCTTCCACAACAAGGCTGACGACGATGATGATGACTACGCTCCCACCTATTGCTTCATGGCAAAGGGTGCCAAGGTACTCAAATATCCCTCCTCTGAATCAAGTGAGGATGAATCTGATGAAAACCTCAAGCCTAGCTACTCTAAACTTGCTAAGATTTCTATGAAAAAACAAAAGGCTTTTGAAAACGATCAAAATATGCTAGACAAAAGCGATGACCTGTTGGGTGAACAAATGGATCGCACTCAAACCTTGACTGATAATCTTCAGAGATTTCAGTCCAAGTTTGATAACCTTCAGAGTCATCATAACACTCTCTTATCTTATCATGAGAAGCTTTCTTATGAATTTTTCAAAGAAAGCAAGATCTTGAGAAGCTAAGGGAGAGTTATGAAGATCTTCAGAAGGAACGTGATTCATTGCTTGCTCAGCAGATCAGTGCCGCTCAAGAGGAATTCATTCCACCATGTTTGAAATTCATTGAACGTGAATCTGCTAGTTCTTCACCTGAAATTTCCAATGCTTCTATTGCTGCAAATTCCTCAACTGTCTCTGCTATCACTAATTCCTCATCTAAGGATACTGCTAGTATCACTGACAATGCAGGGCTGAAGGAATTGTATATGACAGGCATGTACAAAAGCCTCAAAGGGCATCAGGCTCTTTGTGATGTGCTTAAAAAGCAGATCCTCAACAGGAACCCTAGGAAAGAGGGTATTGCCTTTGAGAGGAAACTTAATGCTGATGGAACCTACTGGAAACCTGAGCAGTGTCCCAAAACCTCATGGATTGCTGCAAAGGGACCTCCTGTAGATCCATCTACTTTATCTGGCTTTACATGTGAATCTTCATATTCTTCTGATGAGTCATTTGACTCCAACTATAAGCTGTTCAAAGATCGGAATGGTGAAGTATTTGCTAGATATGTTGGCACTAACTGCAAGAACAGCCCCCCTATGAAGAAAATCTGGATTCTCAAAAGGTGCCTTGAAAGTCTTCAGGTGAATGTCATCATGACACCACCTGTGAAGAATAGGAACCCCAGATCAAATTCTTCATATGGACCCAATTCTTCATATGGATCCAAGTCCTCATATGGATCAAATTCCTCAAATGGATCAAAGTCCTCGTATGAACATCATCGTGCTAACACTTCTGTTTCGCAGGGAAGATCTAAGGGCTATGAATATGTGCATTATTCTTCACCATTATGTTCATAGGTCCTCGAAGAATTTCTCTGCTTATTGATATGCTTATCCTAACCCCTCTTATGTGAAACGAAGTGGACTGGCATCTATGCCACCTTTCTCTTATGGAGCTCGCAGAATGATGAACTCTTTGCCACCCCTTCAGATGTGGGTGGTGAAGAAAAAGAACTAATCTCTTATGCAGGGTCAGGTCTCTAGACGAACTTAAACATTCGAAGAATTTGCTGGAGACCTGAATATGCTTGAAAGGATGCAGGCTAATCATGAAGAAATGATTTTTCATTTCTCACGTCCTCATACTGCTATATCTATTCTATTGCTTGATGAAATTGATCTGATGAATTTGATGTCATATTCTTCTCTGATGAACTATTTGAGTTCATAAATTGCACTAATTCATCTGCAGGATGATCAATCCAAAGCCACTGAGTGGGTCCTCGACAGTGGATGTACAAATCACATGACTGGTGACAAGAACTTATTGATGGACACTGCTTTATCTCCATCGCATCTGAAGCATATCACCTACGCTGACAAAGGCAAAAGCAAGGTATTGGGTCTAGGTAAGGTCGCGATCTCAAAGGATAGACACACGGACAAAGTCATGCTTGTCGAGTCCTTAGGATTCAACCTCATGTCAGTCTCAATGCTTTGTGATCTTGATATGGTTGTTATCTTTGGCAAGTATCGTTGTGTTGTGATCATGGAAGCTGACCATTCCAAAGTCTTCGAAGGCTTTAGGAGAGGAGATATGTATATTGTCGATTTCTCTATAGGACCACAACCTGCTACATGTCTACTTGCAAAAGCTTCAGAAGGCTGGCTATGGCATCGACGACTTGGTCATGCTGGCATGAGGAACTTGCACACTCTCGCGAAGAAGAAGCATGTCATTGGCATCGAGGATGTCAAATTCCTCAAGGATCACCTGTGTGGAGCTTGTGAAGCTGGAAAGATGACCAAGGCCAAGCATCCCTCAAAGACCATCATGACTACCACTCGTCCATTTGAATTGCTTCACATGGATCTCTTTGGCCCTAATCATTATTCCTCATTCACCAATGAAGCATCTTATATGGCTTTGTTATTGTTGATGACTATTCTCGTTACACATGGGTGCATATCGTCACTTACAAACGTGAAGTGCAGGAAGTCTTCAAACGATTTTCCTCAAGGGCTTCAACCAACTTTGGTGTGAAGATCAAGCACATCAGAAGTGACAATGGGACCGAGTTCAAGAATACTGGTCTTGATGACTATCTTGATGAACTTGGTATTACTCATGAGTTATCTGCTCCTTATACTCCTCAGCAGAATGGCGTCGTGGAGCGCAAGAACAGGACTCTTGTTGAGATGGCTCGCACTATGCTTGATGAATACAAGACGCCTCGTCACTTCTGGATTGAGGCAATTGATACTGCGTGCCACATCATCAACAGGGTATATCTTCACAAATTCTTCAAAAAGACCTCATATGAACTCCTCACTGACAAGAAACCCAATGTGAGTTATTTCAAAGTCTTCGGTGCTAAATGTTAGATTAGAGATCCTCATCACAATTCTAAATTTGCACCAAAAGCACATGAAGGTTTTATGCTTGGTTACGGAAAGGACTCGCACACCTGCAGAGTCTTCAACACCGTTCACCACAAGGTCGTTGAAACTGTAGATGTGTGGTTCGATGAAACTAATGGCTCGCAAAGAGAGCACCTACCTCCTGTGCTAGATGAAAAGTCACCTGAGGAAACCATCAAGTTCAAGGCTACTGAGGATGTCATTCCTACCGAAGAATCTGCTGAAGAAGTCATTCCAGAACATGAAGAAAATCATGCTGGTGCACCTGAAGAAAATGCTAAGCCAACTCAACGTCGCCAACCCGCTCATCCTCACGTCGCAAATGAAGTGCAGATTGAGAAAATCATCAGCGACATCAACGCACCAGGTCCTCTCACACACTCAAAAGCTTCACATTTGTCTAACTTTTGTGGGCACTTTGCTTTTGTCTCTATCACAGAGCCCACCAAGGTAGATGAGGCATTTCTGGAGCCTGAGTGGATTCAAGCTATGCAAGAGGAATTACATCAGTTCGAGCTCAACAATGTCTGGGAACTTGTCAAGCGACGAGACCCTCGCAAGCACAATATCATCGGCACCAAATGGATTTACCGCAAAAAGAAAGATGAAAATGGCCTTGTGGTGAGGAATAAGGCACGGCTTGTAGCTCAAGGCTACACACAGGTTGAAGGAATTGATTTCGATGAAACTTTTGCACCTGTTGCTAGACTTGAGGCTATTCGCATATTGCTTGCTTATGCTAATCATCATGATATCATCTTATATCAAATGGATGTGAAAAGTGCATTCCTCAATGGTAAGCTTGAGGAAGAAGTATATGTTGCTCAACCACCAGGTTTTGAAGATCCAAAGCATCCTGACAAAGTCTTCAGACTCAATAAGGCCCTCTATGGCCTCAAGCAGGCCCCTCGGGCGTGGTATGATACTTTGAAGGAATTCCTCATGAAGAAAGGCTTCAAACCCGGTTCACTTGACCCAACTCTTTTCACCAAAACCTATGATGATGAATTATTCATGTGCCAAATATATGTTGATGATATTATCTTTGGCTGTACTGACCAACGTTACAGTGATGAATTTGCCTATATGATGAGTGAGGAATATCAAATGTCTATGATGGGAGAATTGAAATTCTTCTTAGGTCTTCAAATTCGTCAACAGCGCAACGACATCTTCATATCTCAGGAGAAATACCTCAAGGATGTATTGAGGAAATTCGGCATGCAAGATTGCAAAGGCGTCAAAATCCCTATGCCCACAAATGGCCATCTATGCACTGATGAAAATGGTATTGACTTTGATCAAAAGGTATACCGCTCCATGATTGGCTCTTTATTGTATCTATGTGCATCTAGGCCAGATATTATGCTTAGTGTTTGCATGTGTGCCCGTTTCAAGCTACACCGAAGGAATCACACCATAAGGCTGTGAAGCATATTCTTCGATATCTAGCTCACACTCCAACACTTGGATTATGGTATCCCAAGGGCTCGGCTTTTGATCTCATTGGATATTCTGACTCTGACTATGCTGGTGATCATGTGGACCGCAAGTCAACATCAAGCACATGCCATTTCCTTAGACGTTCCTTGGTATGTTGGTCCTCGAAGAAACAGAACCGCGTATCACTCTCTACTGCTGAAGCTGAGTACATTACTGCTGGTTCGTGCTGTGCTCAATTGCTATGGATGAAGCAACCCTCAAGGACTACGGCATCAACGTGAAGAATGTGCCTCTCTACTGTGACAATGAGAGTGCCATCAAGATTGCTCATATCCCAGTTTAGCACTCGAAGACAAAGCACATTCAGATTCGTCATCATTTTCTTCATGATCATGTGTTGAAGGGCGACATCTCTACCGAGCACGTGAAGACTGAAGAACAGCTAGCCGATATCTTCACAAAGCCCTTGAATGAGAAGAGATTTAGCAAGTTGCGGTGTGAGCTAAATATCTTAGAATCTTCGAATGTCCTTTGAAAAGGACACACATCCTAACACTTATGCAAAATTGATGACTTAGATGTGCAACACACGAAGTAACGTTTTTCTTCAATCAATGAAGACTAACCCTCTAAGTGTGAAGAAATTAACGAAGAATTTGATTCTCATAGCCCTACGACAATTGTACGCGGCGTCTGAAATCATCATTCTTATACGGTGGGTCACACCACCAACAAAAGTTGAAATTCTTCAATTTGAGTTTTTCTTCAGTTTTCTGAAATTCCTCAGTTGTTCAATTTCTTCAACTTTGCATTGTCTTCACTCTTTCCGTTGTTGTTTTTAGTCCTCTACAGCATTCACTTATTGCTAATTCTTCAAGTTGCCTTTTCTGCTAAGTGAATGTGATCGGAGCCTTCCCCCTCTATGCTAAACTCAACCTAGTCTGTTCACGAATTCTTCATGTGCGTTCTATTTGAAACCCATTCAAAATCTTCACTGTGTCCCTGTCAGCTGAAGAATTTGCGAACGAAACATTAAAATTTTCTTATCTGAATTTTCGGCTTTTGCCTCTCAAACCGTTCCACATCCCACGGTAGGATTTATCTATTCACCCACGATCTCCACCGCTCTGTACGTGGGTGACACATGTCGCTAGGAGGAGAAGGGTTAGGGGAACGTTCGTCCATTTTCCTCGGACGAACGGTTTTTCACCTCGGTTATAAATACCCCTCACCCTCCTCAGACTGCATTTACCCGCTCGACCTCACTCCCCTCGCTCGAGCTCTCAAGACCTAGCACCGCCGCTACTTCCATCGTCGCCGGTGAGGAAGAGCTTCACTGTCTCGACCTCGTCGCCGTCGTACTCGCACTGGCCGCGGATATCTTCACTCCGCCGCCGCCGTAGCTGTCTTCCTCTGCCAAGTTAGGGCGTGGAAGATCTGGACTAACGAACTTCCATTCTACAACTCTCAGTTCGTTGTGTTCTTCGTCAAGGGTAATTAAAAGTTATTTTTACTGCCCTTGTTGATTCTGATGATTTCCACAAAATCTTCAAAAGGTGTTTATTCTTCAACTTCCACACTTTAAACACCTTACACAAGCATCTATTCTTGATCTGTTTCTCTAAGCAATGTTTTTCTTAAAGATTCCTCAATTGTGTGGATTTTTCAATCTATACAACTCTGGAACCTAAGTCAAAGAACGCTTAGTGAAATTCCTCAAGACATCTTTGGTCAAATTCCTCAAACTTGTTCTTTTTTGCAAAAACTTCTGAGAACGCATATGACCTCTCCAAATTCTTCGCACCTATACTCTGTTCACAGGTACACATGTCTGCTACTGAATCACCGGGTTCTCATCAACTTAACTCATTTGTAGTGTTCCTCGAAGACAAATTGCATACCTCTTCAGAGAACTCGATTGTTCAAAATCCTCAGCTGAAGAAAATGGCAGATGACAAGAAACCTCAGAAGGGAGGGAAGAAACTGGAAGTGAACACAGCCTTTGAAATCCCTGATGATATCTATGCAGGGTACTGCACTCCTGATGAGGCAATTCATGGAAAGGAAACGAAGAATGAGCGCAAGGTGCGCATTCAGACCATTGAAAGAAGATGGGCACGGGAATGGAGGGAGTACAGATATTTCACTCCTAAGTATATGAAGAAATTCGCAATACACCCTCCTTGCCCAAGACCTCCATTGGCACCTGGCCAAGAAGCTGATCCCACCAGCCTCAAGCGCGGCGAGGACTATCCAGATGAATGGGCCAAGCGGCAAGCAAAACTGGCTAAGGAAGCAGTGAGGAAATTCAACAAAGACTCTGCTGCTGCCGCTGCTGAGGCCTCTGCTAGCAAGCCCAAGAAGGCTATGCCTAAGAAGCCAGCTCGCAAACCACCAAGTTCCTGAGCAATGCCCTCACGACCAAGCTCTTCTGTGCCCTCAAAGCAAATTCCTCAAGCTGCTCCAGTTCCTCCAGCTACACTTCAGCTGCTCCTGCGAAGTCCTCAGCACGTGTGCATCTCGCCTCTTGCCAAAGGACCACAGGCATCTCAATTGCCTCAGGAGCCTCTGCAAGTTCTTCCGCTCCTCCTCAGTCTGGCCCCACTTTGCCGAAGACCAAGGCCACTGCTGGACGAGGCACTAGATCAAGTCCTCACAAGAAGCAGGTTGCCTTCCATGTACTGTCAAGCGAAGACGAAGCTGATGATGATGAACTTGCTGATATCATCAGAGACAGGCAACAAAGGGCCGCTAGAGCCAAAGGCACAAATGTGCCTCTTCTTTTGGATCCCAAGCTGATCCTAGACTTCATTGATCTCTGGCACAAGGATCCCAACACTCCTATGCCTGACTTCAACCTCACCCCTGGCCAAAGTCACATGTTGACAACCTTCATAGGCGAGGAAAAATGGAAATTTGAGAAGGCCAGGCAGCTGAAGAAAGCTCAGTACAAGAAGAGCGTTTTCTGAAGAAGAATGTTGTCAAAATGACAACTGATGAACTTGTGACTATGAAAGCTGAGATCAAAACCCTCAGTGATGAATTTGACGCCTACCGTGCAGATTGGCTAGGAGCCAAGGTCAGATTCGTCAAGTTGGCAGAAAGATTCACCTCAAATGTTGTAACCCCAACGCAACGTGAATCTCCTTAGGCCAATGCTTCTGCATAGCCAACCGAAGAACATGCCAGCACCGCTGATGAAGAACAGGCTGCTGATGAAAATGAGAGCACCAGGGCTGATGAAGCTATTCCAGCTACTGAAGAAAATGCCAGGGCAACCACTAGTGTTGCGCCTGAAGATCAAGCAAGGTCAGCTAAAGCATCTGCTGTTGAGCCTGAAGACACTGAACAAGCTAGGGCAACTGCATCAGTTGCGCCTGAGGAAGCTGCACCAGATTCCTCTGCCCCTCCTACACCAATGCCAAGTCCTATTCTTCCTTCTGCATCAGAGGCGAAGAAAACCAAGGCCGCGGAGCAAGCAGCAGTGAAGAAAAGGAAAGCATCTGCCGCCTCAGAGTCTTCAGCACCAAAGAAATGAAGACTTTGACGAGTTCTTTTGAAAATCCAATAGATGATGTTCCTATTTCAAGCATGCCATCAAAGGAAATTGTTCCTTTTCGTGAGAAATATGAAATTCCAAGTGGATCAGATGAAGAAGATCCTTCTGCTGCTTCGTCAGAGCAGTTAGATGAGGAAATTGAAGTGGACACTATCACTTCAACTCCATTGGTATCATCGCCCATGCCTCAGTTCACAGCTGAAGCGGCAGGCGTTGAGGAAATTGATGAAGATGATGAAGACGTGGATATTGGTGTTCCACTCCTATTCTGAATGATGACTACTGGGAAAGTCATCATCCCAATTTACCACTATTCACTCATCTGCAATAAATTCCTCAGTCCCCGTTCAGACCGAAGAAATTGATACAGGATCTGATGAACCTCAAGCTTCGCTGCTCACCATTCCTGAAGAAGTTCCAGCCACTAGTGCTGATGTGAATGTTGCCGATGACATGGAGACCCAGGCTGCTACTGATGAAGTTGAGACTGAAATTCCTCAGCCTGTGGCTCCTGAGACTGTGATTCGAGAGGCTGTGAAGACTTTGACTGACACACCTCAGCCCAAGCCAAAGAATCCCTTCTCAAAGAAACAGAAGTTCAAAGCTGACGATTTCTTCCATGAGCACGTATTCTTCACTGACTATAGCCCCTATGACTCTGCTCGTCTTTGAAGGAAGCGCTTCTGGACCGCAAGTCAAATGAACTTCTATTATTCACTGCTATTCGATAAGGACAAGATCTTTGACCATGAGCATATTCCTCATGTGGATATGGAGTCGCTGCCCTGCTTCACCCCAGTCCTCAGTGTTCTTCATGACGCTGGGCTGCTCAATTTCTGCACCGACATCTGTGACTGGAATGAAGAGCCAATTCTTCACTTCTACGCTACGTTGCACATCACCGACAATGTTGAAGATGTGAATTCATGGGTGTTGGATTGGATGACTGAGAACACTCACTACAAAGCACCGGCCTCTGAATTACTTCATGCACTATTAGTCAGTCCTCCCCTTGAAGGTGCAAGACTCATCTATCATGAACCTGAGCTATCTGATCATTACATGCAAGTGCTGATGAAGCCTCTGATGCCTGGCCAAGCTCCAAGAACCAAATTCCTAGTGAAGGAATTGCTCTATGTGCCAAGGACCATATACAGGATATTCAGCAAAACCCTCAGTCCAATCAAGGGCCACAACTCTGATGAAGAAGAGGTTGTTGGCATCATGAAGAATCTGCTATTCAACCTCGTCCATGGAATTCCTGTCAACTACCATGATTTCTTCATGAGGACTATGGCCAATGTTGCTCTTTCACCGTTTGAATTGAAGCCTTACGCACCCTGGATCATGAGATTCATCAGATCAAGGTCTTCGCTCAACTACAAGGCTGATACTCTTAACCATGGCAGCTACTTTCCCCCAATTGAAGTCCTCAAACAGACTATTTCCTCAGCTGATGAGAAGGGCAAGGCCGCTGTTATTGATGAAGGCACACGTCCATTGGATGGCCAGTTTTGCAAAGCAGCATCCTACTCCACCAATGATGACTCTGCCACTCATGACTCTGCCGCTAATGCTTCAAAGCCAACTCCTCAAGCCACTACTCCAAGAGTGAAGACTGATCGTGAGCTTCTTCTCAGTCTTCAGCAGAAGGTCGATCACAATCACAAATGGGTAAGCGTCAGTTTGGTTCAATTCTTCAGAACATGACTATCACGCAAAACACAGTGAAGAAGAACCATTACTACCTCCATGAAGTATTTGATCGCACCTGGGCTGTATTGTCTCACCTCTACGGTGAAGAAGATCTCAAGTAGATGGGCTTCAAGCAGGACTTTGACTGGTCTCAGCCACCTTCGAAGAAATTCAAGAAGGTCAAAGTTCCTCACTTGGTGGCCAGCTCTTATTCTTCATCACGGGAGACTGATGAAAATGGAGACCTCGACGACTCTGCGGCAGGCCCTACCTCAACAACCGACCCCAACAACGCTGGCGCTCCTCCATCGACTTTGTGATATTCTTCAGGGGCGTTAGTCCTCATTTTTCGTCCCTTTTGGTCATTCGATGTCAAAGGGGGAGAAATTTGAGTTAGTCTTCAAGCGGGTCTATATATGGGCGTTTTTTTGCTAAGTTACAACTCTCGTTCTTCTGAAGTCTTTGTTGGATCGAGTTGTAATCTTAACTCCGATGGTGGTCTGATACTTTTGCTATATTCTTCTGCAAGCTATTTCCTCATATATGTTAATGCACGCATGTTGAATTACATCAGTCACCATATTTCATCATGCTTTTCAAATTCTTCATATCATATGTCAAATGCGTGTATGAATTACAAGATATAGGGGGAGATCTCCATGATTCTACTCTTCAATGTGCATTGCTTCTCAAAAGCAAATTCCTCACATATGCACATCTTCAGGGGGAGTTCTTCTATATCTTGCAATCAAATTTCTCAATATCAGTATTTACACATCATATGTTTATCCCCGTTCAAAACCTAACCTATATTGTCATCAATCATCAAAAGGAGGAGATTGTAAGTGCATCTAGTGCCCCTTAGTGATGTTGGTGTATTCAAGACTTATAGGTTAAGGGACTAATGTGTTTGTGAGTGTACACATGTCTATAAGTCTATGAGGAGTTTGATATTTACAGAGAAAGTTGACCCCTAAAAATGAATGTCTTCAACTGAAGACTTTGGCTTTCTGAAGACTTTGAAAGTGAAGAAATTGGTGTGGCCGTGAAGACTATATTCATGCGAGGAATATGAAGCGTGAAGATTTTTGTTTTCGTAGTTTCATTTTCTCTTTCTTGAGTCATAGGAAACACCGTACTGTTAAAGGGGGTCAAGGAAATACTAAGGAAAAGTTTCCAAGTGATGCTCATCTCAAAATCCTACACCTACCAATCCTTTCGAGTGAAGCCATTGGAAATCTCATACAGTTCAGTCAATTTCTTCAGTGACAGAGACGAAGATCTTATGGTCTCTGAGGAATTTGTTTTGACTGAGGAGTTAGGAATTCGCCAGTGCGGATTACCTACAAGTGAGGAACATGATGGCCCTGAGGAATTTGAGAGCTCAAATTTCTGACCGTTGCTGTGCAATGCGCCAACTGTCCAAAAATATCTACCCACCTAACGGTCATATCATCAAAGGGCATTTATGTCTTATCATGTCGGGCTGCTCCCTAGGCTATAAATAGCCGCCCCCTACAACCACTAGCTGGTTGGCTGCTCTGAGAGAAACTGACACTTGTCATTGAGAGCATCCCATCCTCGGAGGACTTTGAGCGAAAATCATCAAGTGAGGAAAACCCAAACCCAAACACCTACAAACCCAAAGTGATTGTGCATCACTGAAGAGATTGTTCCTGTGTGGATCCGACGCTTGTTACCTTTGATGACTGTGCATCTTCTAGACAGTTAGGCATCATGGTCTAGAGCATCCAAGAGGAAATTGTGGATCGCTGAGTGACCGAGTTTGTGAAGGTTTGGAAGTCACCTGAAGACTTACCACGAGTGATTGGGCGAGGTTCGTGTGACCTTAGCTCAAGGAGAATACGGTGAGGACTGTGTGTCCTCAGGTTTAAATACCTAGCCGCTCCAACCAGACGTACAACTGTCACAACAGTTGGAACTGGTCTACCAAATCACTGTCTTCACTGAGCTACTGGTTCTATTTCCTAATCCCTTTCATTTCCTCATTACTATGTTGTTGTACTTGATCGTTACTGTTTGAAGACTTTGATTGAAGACTTTCTCAATTTCCTCAGTTCAATTTCTTCAGTCAGTTCGTCTTCAGCCTGCTTATCCTGTGTTTACGCTACTTGTACTCTGTGCTTGTTTTCATTTCATCATGATGACTGTGTTACTGTTCTGTTATGCTTGCATCTGAGTATTTATCCCGCTGCTTGTCGTTCGTGACTTAGAAATTTCCTCACCCCAAAATTCCTTAGTGATGAATTTGTAAAAATCACCTATTCTTCCCCCCCTCTAGTTGATATAACGCACTTTCACCCGCTTAGCATGGAAGATACCGACCACCTCCTGTTGTTCCATGAACGATCCAGGCACACAAAAAGGTTATTTTTTTAGAAGTTTTTTAGAGGTGGCACATGCAAATTTACTTAGGACGGCAGCGTAATACCGCATATAGGTAGGTATGGTGGACTCATCTGGAATAACTTTGGGTTCAAGGTTTTTGATGTACAAGCAGAATTCCCACTTAGTACAGGCGAAGGCTAGTAATTAGATTGAGAAGCGGCCAGCTAGAGAGCAACAACGGTCATAAACATGCATTATGCATAAGTACCATTGGACACTAGCATGAGTAGAATATGAACACCATGAACATAAATATCATAGAGGCTACGCTGGTTTTGATACAACTAGATGCATGAACATGTGCCAAGTCAAGCCACTCGAACATTCGGAGGAGGATACCATATCATCATACTACATAACAATCATTTTAACGCTATGTTGATATCCAAGATAAATCATTATCCACTCCTAGCTACTTATGCATGGCATGAGAAACTATAATCTTTAATTGTCATTGCAAACATGTTTAATCATAATGGGCTGAATCATGGATACTAGGTTAAACATATTTACACAAACAGAACAAGCCGAGTTCATACCAGTTTCTCTCTGCCACGGCCAGTTCATCGAATATCTCATTATTGACTTTCACTTGCACGACCGAATGATGTGAAAATAATATGTGACAGCCTGGATTTTGCCTTCTCACTTTTTCCGGACTTGCCTTCTCTCTCTTTTCCGGACTTGGTCTTTATTGTGGTTTTTGCCCTGATTTGATTTGGATTTTGGAATCATTTCAAATGGACTTGTCACTTGGGCATATCCTTGGCTTTCACCCAAGTGACCTATCTACTTTATTCCTCTGATAAATCCTCAAAATAATCAACTGAATTTTCATAAAAGAAAAATATTCATTTTTCTATGTGAAACTTACTTCAGAAACTTGTGCTCCAAAGCAACCCCAAATTTTCTTGCTCAGAAAAATCTGAGGTAATTCCTAAATATTCCTAGAACCTTGGCACACCTTCCCATGCAAAAATATTGCACTCTTTTTGGAATATTTTTGCTGTAGAAAATCATTTCTATTCTGGCCCAAACTTCCCGTTTGTACAGCAAGTACATTTTTCCTTGAGCTTTTAGCCTTGATCTTTCTTGAGCTTAAACACTCTCCTAAGAAACCCTAAACCCCAGGAGATCAGCCCTAATGGCCTTCTAGAAGGTGGCTAAACTTGGCGACCAAATTTCTGGACAGAAAGTTGTCAGCTTAGTAGAGTCAAGTCTGGTCGGCCTGGGCATGAACCATCACCTCTCCTAGACTAAACACTGCATGGTCGAGCGTGTAGACAAGGTTTGCCCTCTCTTGGGCGTCGTTTTGACCATGCCAGCTTGGTGACCACGCGAGGACACGGCGCCTGGCATCGTCTCGACGCGCTTTGGCTGGCGCTTTCCTCTCTGTTTCGCGCGTGCTCGTTCCAGCGCTCGTCGCCGACTGCCGCACCACGCCACAAGCCCCGACCCATCACCCTTGACCGCTCCCTGGCGCTCGCCGATGCCGGAGCCGCCGCAGCAAGCACGGGCGCTCGCAGCCAAAACGCCACAGTGTGTGCGTGCACTTGTCCACTTCCTCAACCGCCTCCTGTGCTCGTCTGCGAGCGTGGGCAAGCTCCTGCGTTGACGCTGAGCCTTTGCCCCCTCGTCTTGGAGCTTCTTGTCGCCGTTCGCCGCGTGTCCAGAGAGCTCCGGCGGTGACACGTTCCCCCTTCCTCCGGCTATATAAAGCGACCCCGCCTCGAATCCTGGCCAAGCACCACTCCACACCACCCCCACGAACAGGTAGAACGACCGCAGCTCGGTCGGGCAGGCCTCTGGCCGTTGCCCCGACCAGAGGACTCCGGCGATCCCCGCAGGCCAGCCGCCGCTCTCCAGGGCCTCTCGAGCTCAAACAACTGCTTGGGCGGGGCCTTGGTGGTCGGTTGGTGCTGCCTGGACGCCGCCAAGCCCTCGGAGCCGCCCCTAGCCGTCGTCTTCAACCTCTCCGGCAAAACCCGTCCTCCACCGTAGCTTGCGAGCTCAACCACGAGCAGCTCCGTCCACCTCTCATCAAGCCACGGGTACGGGCAGGTGCGCCTCGAGCCCCGCTTCAATCCTATCCCTCTAGCCTAGCCCCAAACCCCCTCGTCGCCGGCGTAAGCTCCGGCGAAGCTCCGCCTCTCTCTGATCTCGCTCGCCCCCTCTCTCTCCTGACGCGCGGGACCCACCTGTCGGTCTCACCACTCGCGCCCGAAGCGGTACGAGTGGAGGCATATTTCTGTTTTACGCCTTCGACGTCACCCCCCAGGATTTCTGTTTAATTCAAATATTATTCAGGATTTTAACCAAACTTTGACCAGCCACCATTTCTAAACCATAAGTCCAAATGATTTGATTCTTTTTGCATTGTCTTTGTCTCAGAAAGCTCTAGCAGCACACCAAAGGGTGGATTTTTCCTTGCTGTCTAGAATTTCTGGTGATTTTTATAATGTGTTTTGACAATTTTTTTTGTGGTTTTGAATTCTTTTTCAGAAGGAGAAGCTTGTCTTGAAGCAAACCAAGAGGGGTGTGATCCTCCTCTACACTAAGGCAAGCCACACCAGCATTTGGATGGTGTTATTTCAATATCTATGATTTTCTACTTGAATATGAGTGTTTATTTGCATTTAAAATTTGATAAATAAATGTAGTTAATTTCTAGTTACTTTACCATGCTTGATATGCTTGTTTTAGTTACTGGTTGAATGCATGAACTTGTTTGGCTAAGTAGAGTAAGATTTTGCACTATGCATATTGTTATGGAAATCAATGGTAGTTAATTTACTAAACGATATATTCATTTAAATAAATAACTAATAAAAATATTTCTTGGTAAATAAAATGAGTTATAACGAGAGAAGTTTTGGTTCTAAGTTTTGCAAGATGTTTATGTTGTTAAGTGGGATCCATGACTTTAAGTTGTTTGCATTGCATGACGAGTAGTGCATGATTGTGGCATTATATCATGTTGATCATAAAATGTTTTTATCAAAGCTAAACATGATTAAGTTCAACTTGAATATGATGTTGATCACATCATGGTGCCACTGAATTGGGTTTTAATTCAATGCGACCACATTTACCTTGTGGGAAGGTCTTGATTCGGTCCTTTGTTGTGGCTCTCACCGGTGCCTCCCGTGAGGGAAGGTTATGGGCATGCAACCCTGGCCCGGTAGGCAGACATAACCTTGTGTGCTCGTTTTTGTTTTTATGGTACCTTGTCCCCGTTTGGGACCGTTTTGCCACGACGGTGGCCGTTGGTGTCTTTGGTAGACACGGGGCCACCCAAGACCTAGCCCTCAGAGGGAGTTGGTCGGACTGGCCGGGGAGAGTGCATGACAAAGGGAGGGTTTCGTCGGAATACTTTGTTCCACCCGAATGGGAATGCGAGGCCAGGTGTTTCGTAGTGTGGGTAAAGTGCGCTACCTCTGGAGAGTGTATTTAATCTATCGATAGCCGCGTCCTCGGCTATGGACCTAACTTGTGAGTAACTCACACCATGGATCAACTTTTCTAATAAATCTTGCAAACTAAGTGATTGTTGTGTTGCATTGGTTCGTGATGAATCATGAACTCCGGAGGTGTTCATGAGTGATTGGTCTCAGGTGTGACCCAGGTATGGTCACCGTTGGGTTACGAAGTAACCGCTGGTAAGCGAGTCCGTGGGACTCATTGCATGTATCGTTGGTTTTCCATCAGTAGTAGCTTTTGCATTTCATTAACCTATTTATATATCATGATATTGTTTTTCATCGTGCTTATGTTTGTTGTGAGCTTGCAAGTACATTCAATGTACTGACTTGGCGTGTTATGCCAGCTTTCAGGCAAGTTGGTTCGCATCAGAGCGCATTTCGTGTCTAGGCCGTGTCCACGTCGGTGTCCCTGTGCTATGGATTGCCACCTCGTCGTTCTTCCGCTGCCGTGTAGTTCGTGTGATCGAGGCCCCGTCATGTTCATTAAATAATGTACATACTGTCCAGCAGCACCGTGCGTGCCGCTTGGCCTCGTATCTCGATGTAATATCAGACCTATGTAATCCGCTAGCATCAATAAAGCGGTTGTATCTATACCATGTTGTTGTGTATTGCCAGAAGACTCGATCTCTGGGCTAGCAATGCAGGGTAAACCGGTTGCTCTGAGCCGGGGTGCCACAACACTTGGTATCAGATCCGCGCTGATTGTAGGACACGCTAGACCGGTAGTGCGTTAGTGAAATGGTAGATAGTTTTGTTTGAGTGTCGGTAGCCATAGGAATTGGTTGTGACATTGCATGCATGTTTTATTTGTTATTACTAACTGTATGGTTTGTGAGTGTAGATGGCACCAGTACCAATCTTGTACCATCCTGAGCCAGCTCCGTACACATCGCCGCACCTGCTTCAGAACGTGTGGCGACGACTCTACCCAGAGGGTGCTGATCCAGAGTATCGGGTGTATCGCGAGCATCTGGCCGGATCATTGTATGAGTATTATGCTGAGGTCACTCTACACCACAGTTCCCCTTACGGCGCTTACACTCGTTCGACTAAGGGTGGTCTTGCTTCTACGCCATCTCAGGCGGTTCAGTTAGCTGCTCCCAAGGCTCTTGTAGACTTGCGCTACAATGAGGTTCGCATGCACACCCACCCTGGTCTTTTCTACTACACATCTCTGCACGAGAATGGGCGTATCCACTTTCCTTTGATTAATCCAGCGTGCGATCGTCCCACTAGCCACCTTTCTCGCTACATCACCGCTAGTTATCTCCTGAACTACGAGTTAGCTCGGGAGCTTTCACGCGCTCACACCGCTCTCGCAGCTGCTCGTATAAGGAACCCTCTTCCCGCTGTCATCTATACTTCTACTCCGGTTTCCTCTCCCTCCGTTCCCCCGACGACCTCGCAGGGTACCGTTAACCCTCTGACGGTGAACCCTCGCAGCGCTCCTGCTGCATGGTCTTCCCTTGTCGCTACTCCTGCTGCTCCTATGCTTAGATCCCATCCCTCGCCTGCCCCTGAGGGAGAGCCCTCAAGGCAGCGTCGTCGCGTCTCTCATGATCCGGAGGTCTCCGTTATCAGTTCAGGATCAGGGTCCGGCTCAGGAGACGAGCCTGCAGCAGCACTGACCGAGCAATAGACCGTTAGAGTATCGCTGTATTCATGAGCATGATTTATGGATGTAATCGCACTTGTCATGATGCGTAGTTTCATGTACGAGGGTAGTAGACCCGTTGTGATGTTTACTTTCATGTTGGTACTATGTATAATTATGTTGGACTCTTTTATTCGCCTTAGTTTTCATTCGCTGCTTTCTTCCGGGATTTGTCATTGGCTTTTTCGCCCATTTTGGAATTTTCTCATCATGGTTGCTATGTATTGGGAAAATGAAAAATAGGATGACGCATGGAGGCAGCAGCAGCCAAGCTTGTGAGGATATCCCTGTCCGTCGCTCCGCAAGACAGGCAAGACATTCCCCTGGGGCTTTCGAGAAAAAAAAGGAGCCGTACCAGCCACCTCCGCCTCCACCGCCACAACCGCCTTCCACCAAGCAAATCCTATGAATGTTTGAAGAAAGAAGGAGCAACGATCTGCTGGAAATACTAAAAAGCGTACAAGTTATGGTTGGGCAGAATGGACATCACTCCAAGCTGTCAGATTTTCAGCGAACCAATCCTCCCAGCTTCAGCCAAGTAATTGATCCATTGGACGCCGACGACTGGCTAAGGACCATTGAGAGGAAACTGGAGATTGCTCGCACTGAAGAAGGAGACAAGGTTCCCTTCGCAACGCATTATCTCGAAGGAGCTGCCGCTATATGGTGGGATAATGCTAAGGCAATATGGCCCGCGGACGAGGAAATTACTTGGACAAAATTCAAGGATCATTTCCGCAAGTACCATATTCCCACCGGGATCATGAAGATCAAGCAGCGCGAATTTCTTGCTCTCACTCAAGGCAGCGCGACCATCAACGAGTATCTGAAAAAATTCAACCATTTGGCCCGCTATTCTCTCCACGATGTTGCCACAGAAGAGCGGAAGATCGACCGGTTT
Source organism: Triticum aestivum (assembly GCF_018294505.1). Classification (NCBI taxonomy): domain Eukaryota; kingdom Viridiplantae; phylum Streptophyta; class Magnoliopsida; order Poales; family Poaceae; genus Triticum; species Triticum aestivum. The sequence continues at coordinate 323,872,612 of NC_057811.1, read as the reverse complement.
CTTGGAGGCCTGAATCAACATCTCAGGTGCACTCTCAGCATGTTTGATTTCCCAGACTTCCTGACTCTGGTGAATAAGGCCCTCATCGCAAAAAGGGAACACAAGCTCCTGCATGACAACAAGCCAGTTGTTAATGACCACAAGCGCAAATTCGAGCCGAAGAAGGATATGCAACCCGTGCAAAAGGCTCGTACTTGGCAACAGACTCAGGTGGAGTACAAACCCAACTGGCAGCAGAATGTCAACAAGACTACGACTCAAGTCAAGAACGTCGTGACCAGCCCGGTGCGTGAAGATTGTCAGCACAACAATTCATGCTTCAGCTGTGGTCAAACCGGACACTAAGCCAGATAGTCCCAAGAACAACAAGCACGTAGCTCCACTTCATCCACAAGTCAACTAAATGGAGCCGTATTCCATCCCAGATATGATCCAAGGGCAAATTCATCACATCTCCGTGGACAATGCCCAAGAGGACCCGGAAGTCGTCATTGGTATGTTCCTTGTTAATGACATACCCGCCGTAATTTTATTTGACTCTAGGGCTTCCCACTCTTTTATTTTGCGGGGTTTTGCTTCCCAAAACAATTTTCCTTGCTTGATTTTGGGAAATCACATGCTGGTACAATCCCCAGGATCCCTACTCAGAAGCAATCTCATCTGCCGAAATTTGGAAATTGACATCAAGGGCGTCAAGTTTCCAACCTCGTTGATAATCATCGACTCCAACAAATTGGATGTCATTCTGGGCATGAATTGGTTAACTCAATATCAAGTCTGCATCAGCTGTGCGACCAGAGAAGTTACCCTGAAAAATATGGAAGGTCGCACCACAAGTTTTTATGCCCGCAAGCGCATACCCACAAAAGATATGGTTTTCGCAGCCGTGGCAGAAGAAGTGGAATTAATTCCTGTGGTCAGTGAGTGTCCAGATGTCTTTCCTGAAGAATTACCAGGCATGCCACCGGACCGAGAATTGGAGTTTGCAATTGACTTGGTGCCTGGAACCACTCCGATACATAAGAAATATTGTCGGATGCCTTCCTCAGAATTGGTGGAGTTGAAGAAAGAACTGGATGAGATGCTGCAGAAAGGATACATCCGTCCAAGCTCTTCACCATGGGGATCACCAGCGATCTTCGTGGGCAAAAAGGATGGCAGTCTACGAATGTGTGTAGACTACCGACAGCTGAATGACGTCACCATTAAAAACAAGTATCCCCTGCCAAGGATTGATGATCTGTTTGATCAACTCAGTGGGGCCAAAGTATTCTCAAAATTTGATTTGAGGACTGGATATCATCAACTCAAGATAAAGAAGGAAGATATTCCTAAGACCGCGTTCACCACTCGGTACGGTCTTTATGAATACACTGTTATGTCCTTCGGCCTCACCAACGCCCTTGCCTTCTTTATGCATATGATGAACAAGGTGTTTATGGACTTCTTGGATAAATTTGTGGTGGTGTTCATTGATGACATCCTCATTTACTCCAAGAGCAAGGACGAACACAAGGAGCATCTTCGAGCAGTTCTGCAAAGGCTTCGCGACCATCAGCTTTATGCCAAATTCAGCAAATGTGAGTTCTGGCTCCAACAAGTGGGATTCCTTGGGCATGTCCTCTCAGTAGAGGGAATCTCAGTGGACCCAAGCAAGGTAAAGGATGTACTTGATTGGTCCGCACCCACAACAGTTTCAGAAATCCGGAGTTTCCTTGGCCTAGCGGGATATTATCACCGTTTTATCGAAGGCTTCTCGAAGATCGCCAAGCCAATGACTGAGCTTCTGAAGAAGGATAAGAAGTTCGTATGGACTGAGGACTGCGAACGGAGTTTCAATGAGTTAAAAACTAGGCTGACCTCGGCACATCTACCACAATTTTGATGTCTACTACGACGCATCCAGAAGAGGACTGGGGTGTGTACTCATGCAAGATGGCAAGGTGGTGGCTTATGCATCTCGACAACTGCGGCAACACGAAGGAAACTTGTCAGGACCCCGATTCCAAGTCACATCGATCTAGCCGGTAACACCTCATATCACTTTGCGGCCTCACGCATGGTATTCCAACGGGTGTCGCCTTACCATGGCCCGGGACTGTTTGCGTCTTTTGGCTCATGTATATGATAGTGTCACTAGCATCCATATGACAGAGAACCCGGGTCGACATGACTAGTCGTGAACCCAAAGTGGCACTAACTTACGGGGACAGGCATACATGAATCAACATTGAGCATGTCGGTCAGCAGCGTGCGAATCCGGGCTGTAGCACTGGGCTAACAGGACTCCGGTGAACCGGGCTATAGCAGGCTAAGCAGGACTCCAGATGTCACCGCGTGACATTTCCTCGAAGGGACAGACACACCAACGAAGTGAATCACATGCCAGCCAGTCAAGTGTTCCGGAGCAGTATTGCTGGGCTAGCAGGACTCCGGTGAACCGGGCTGTAGCGGACTACTATGGCTCATGCAAGCACAAGACTACATTTCCCCATAAGAGAGGCTACCAAGGATAAACAACTAGGTTGTCGGATCCCACACATACCAAGCATTTCAATCATGCACACAATATGCTCGATATGTGTAAATACAACATGGCATCATAACGAAACTCTACGACTCAAAGTATTTATTCATTAGGCTCCGAGGAGCGAGATATTACAAACATGGGTCTCATGACCCAACATTCAGAGCATACAAGTCAAAGCACATGCGGAAGCTTAACATGTCTGAGTACAGACATCTACAAATGAGAAAGGTTGAGAAGCCTGACTATCTACCAGATCCTGCCGAGGGCACAAGATCGTAGCTGAGGTATCAAGCTAAACGTCGAAGTCCACACGGAACTACTAGCGAGACTGACATCTCTCTGCAAAACATAAAATAGGCAAACGTGAGTACAAATGTACCCAGCAAGACTTACATCAAAACTATCTACATATGCATCGGTATCAACAAAGGGGTGGTGGAGTTTAACTGCAGCAAGCCAGCTTTGACTCGGTGGCTATCCTGAACTACGACTGCAAGTAATTCTTTTGAGGTGGCGCACATGAGTCCACAAATTCACCATACCAATACACCACTATGGATCCGCTCCCGTCTCCCTACGAGAACACCATCCATAGCACTCACGCTTATCTTGCGCATTTTAGAGTATCCACTTTCACTTGTCTATGAACTGTACAGGCAACCCAGAAGTCCTTTTCCGCGGACACAACTATTCGAATAGATGATGTTAACCCTGCAGGGGTGTACTTCTTCACACACGCTCTCGCCACTTACCACCATGTACACGTCGTGTATCTCGACAACCTTCAAGTGGAAGCCTGGCGAGGGAGTCGGCCACGACCTGACTAACCAGACAAGTCTCTAGTCCAGGTTTATCGCCTATTCGGGTTCCATCCGCAAGGAGATCCGGCCGGGGTGTCGCTCACGGCCCCAAACGATGTGTACAGGGTTCCAAGCCCACCAAACGGGCAACGCTTGGCATACCCGGCCACGGTGCCCAGTCTGTCCCAAGCCCACCTGTACTGGGTGCCACTTGGTAGACTACTAACACTACCTACAAACACCAGAAACTAGTTGCAACTCCTGGACAGAGATCAAGTTGGTTAATAAGTCGAGAGGGGTCGAGTTACCGGAACCCAATGTGTGGTAGTAACTGTTCATGGATCACAAACACAGAACTCAGTTCCTGAGGACGGTTTCAATGAGACAACCCACCATGTACTCCTACATGGCCTCTCACCGCTACCTTTAACAAATCGTGTTCACACACTTAGCTCTCAACAGTAGGACATGTTCACCACATTCCAATTCATCCCCGATGAATCAGACCTGACACAACTCTAAGCAATAGCAGGCATGACAAACAAGCATGAATGAGTAGGCACATCAGGGCTCAAACAACTCCTACTCATGCTAGTGGGTTTCATCTATTTACTGTGGCAATGACAGGTCATGCAGAGGAAAGGGGTTCAACTACCGCAGCATGTAACAATTGAATCATTGTTGTCCTAATGCAGTAAAAGAGAGCAGGAGCGAGAGAGTGGGATTATATCAGAACGAACAAGGGGGTTTTGCTTGCCTGACACTTCTGAAGATAGAATAGTTCTTCATCGGTGTCATCGATCTCATCGTCGGAACCACGTCTATCGACAAACACCGGCAACAGAGAGGGAACACAATCAATGCAATGCAACAATATGATGCATGATCATGACATGGTAAAATGAGTGTGTTGGGCTAATGCAACTACAATCAGATGGGTTTGAGCTATTTTGAACCAAAGATTCAAAGTTCAAACTCACTTGTGATCTTAAATAGTGCTTTATCATGTTTTGCACTAAACAGCAAGTTAACTTGTTTAAACATGCATGAAACCAGTACAGATGGATAGATTGGATTTTTCTGATCATTTTTCATATATAACACTTTGCATTTGGAGTTACAGATTAATTTCTATGATTTTTAGAAGTTAGTACTATCTTCTGGAATTTCCTGAATAAGAATAAATCCAGAAAAAGGTTAACTGCGTCAGCATGACGTCGGGGTGACGTCAGCAGGTCAAAGGCGCCAGCCCGGGTCAAACCTGACCAGTTGGGCCCACAGGTCAGTGACTCAGTTAGTTAACTGGTTAATTAGGGTTAGACTAATTCTAACAAAAATGTCAGCAGGGCTGGGCCCACATGTCAGTGGCTCAGGGTTAGTTTTGCGAGGGGATTAACACCTAACAGCGGTGGTTAGCACTAACTAACACCTAACTAATCCAGTTAGGGCCGACCCCACATGTCATAGTCTCTGGGCGGGGCCCAGCCGGGGTCAAAGTGGGTCAAACCCACCGGCGACTCGACGCCGGCGAGGCCCGAGACGGCGGCGCGGCTCGGAAAACGCCCACAGGGCACGGACGAGGCCGTTCTTGGGCTCGTTGGAGAGCTCTTGCAGGCGCGCTTCGAGTGGTGGTGGAGGCCGGGCCTATGGTGGCCGGAGCCGACGACAGCGAGCTCCAAGGCGGCGGCTGGAGTTCGGGCAACGACGGGTTCGGCGCTGCGGTGCATGGGAGGAGGAGCTGGTGGGAGCTACGGGCTCCTGGGAGTGCACTGAGTGCAGTGACGCGCTTGGTTTGGACAGAGGCGAACCAAAATGACGATGGCGACAAGTCCGGCGCCTGTGAGGTTTCGGTCTCGACGGAAACGAGGGCTACGATGAGCTAATCTGGGAGTAGGGGGACCAGTAGAGGAGCTCACGGTGAGTGCAGAGGTGGCCTCGGCGTGCTCGGGGAAGCACCGGAGCGAGCGGGGCGGCGAGAGGGATCTCCAGTGGCCGACGACGAAGATGATGAAGATGGCGTCGATGCAGGGCCTCCGGCGAGGCATGGCTAGACGGAGAGGACGAGGGAGGCATGGCGATGCTCGTGGACACATCGGAGAGGCTCGGGTTGGTTGCGGCTGTGGCTATGGCGAACGGCGGCGGCGGTGGCGTTAGGTGGTGAGAGGGAGAGAGAGCAGAGGAGGGGAAGGAGCACAGGGAGAGTGAGAGAGAGCCAGAGGGGTTGCGTGTCGACGTCCAGGGCGTCCAGAGCGACGTCGGGGAGGCGGCGGGAAGCAGGAGGTGCTCGAGGCGCATGGCCGCGCGCGAGGGGCACACGCCCGAAGTCCTTCTGTCCCAAGGAAGGGGACGACTGGCACGGCCAGATGGCTTGGCCGGCCTGCTGGGCCAGAACAGCTGGGCCGCCAGGTAAGTGGCCCAGGTAAGACTCCTTTCCATTTCTGTTTTCTGTGTCCTTTTCTGTTATTTGTTTTCATTTAGTTTTAAGTACTAAACCATTTTGCTTTCTTCTGATAATTTTGCAGGGACTAAAAGGATTATTCCAAAGCCCCTCACAATTTCTCAGAATTATTGGACACATGTTCGATATATAGCAAATATAAATCCAATGCAAATAGTTATTGCATTGGCTTCAGATGCCCAAAATAAATATTTATGAGCTCCTGAAAATATTGGTTTGAATTTTACTTCTGTCCAATATTTTCATAGAGAAACATGAACATTTTCTTGGACCTATTTGAAGCAATTTTTATCTTGGTCATTTTCAGAAATGATTTCTGAGGCTTTCACATGTCCCCATTTCAAATTCATTGAAATTTAAACATGATGCACACACAAGTGCTAGCCAAGTGCAAGGTAAAGCTAGGGATGTGACAAAACTACCCTACTCATGATTTGGAATTGGCCGCGGTGGTGCACGCTTTGAAGATCTGGCGACATTATCTGATTGGAAAGAAGTGTCAGATATTCACCGACCATAAGAGTCTCAAGTATATATTCACTGAGCTCGATTTGAACCTTCGACAGCGAAGATGGCTCGAATTGGTTAAGGACTACGATCTCAGGATAAATTATCACCCGGGCAAAGCTAATGTGGTGGCTGACGCCCTCAGCCACAAACCAGCCAACCTTAATGCCCTAATGGATTCATTGCCTCCTGAGCTTTATGAAGAAATCATGCAACTCAATTTGGTAATCACCGACGCCCATCTTGCCAATATATTGGAAGTTGCCCCTACTCTCGGAGAAGAAATCCGCAGCGCGCAAGCAAACGATGAAAGGTTAAAAATATATGTTCAGAAGATGCACCAAGGGCGTGGATCGGACTTCTCTATGGATCAGCAAGGCTCGTTAAGATTCCGAGGAAGACTCTGCGGACCCAACCAAGGAAGTCTGAAGAAGAAAATATTGGCCGAAGCGCATGAAGCACCATACTCAATTCATCCCGGTGGTACCAAAATGTATGAGGACCTTCGTCAGGTATTTTGGTGGGATGGAATGAAGAAAGACATCGCATACTTTGTGGCCTGTTGCGACGTATGCAATAAGGTAAAGGCGGAACATCAAAAACCCGCCGGACTCCTCCAACCTCTGCCGGTATCCCAATGGAAATGGGATGATATCTGCATGGACTTCATCACCGGACTACCAAGGTCTCATCGAGGAAACGACGCAATATGGGTCATAGTGAACACCTTAACGAAGGTGGCACACTTCCTTCCTATCCGGAGCACATACCGTGCAAATCAACTCGCACAGCTGTATGTGTCAAGAATCGTCAGTCTGCATGGAGTACCCAAGACTATCACCTCCGACCGGGGATCTCTCTTCACCTCCGCATTTTGGTCCCGACTACATCAAGCCTTGGGGACCGCTTTGAAATACAGCACGGCCTATCATCCTCAGACAGATGGATAGACTGAGCGAGTAAATCAAATACTCGAAGAAATGCTCAGGGCATGTACATTGGGAACCAAGTGGGAAGACTGTCTGCCCTACGCCGAGTTTTCCTACAACAACAGTTTCCAGGCTAGCTTAAAGATGTCACCCAATGAAGCCCTGTATGGCCAGAAATGCCGCACTCCATTGAACTCGTCTCAAACTAGAGACAGCCGCATTTTTGGGACCGACTTAATGCTCGAAGTGGAGAAGCAAGTCAAGGAGATCCGCGACAGACTACAATTGGCCAAATCTCGACAGAAGAGCTACTATGATGCCAAACATCGTCAGATCAGCTTCAAACCCGGAGAACACGTATATCTCCGAGTCACCCCTATGAAAGGAGTCAAGAGGTTCCAGACCCGCGGAAAATTGGCACCCAGATATATCGGTCCATTCCCCGTCATGGCCAGAGTCGGTACGGTTGCATATCAGTTGGAATTGCCACCGGAACTGTTAGAAGTACACAACGTGTTTCACATATCACAGCTAAGAAGATGTATCTCGCCACCGGAGAAAAGGACTGATATGGCTGAGATAGAATTGGCTAAGGATTTGACTTATTAGGAAAAGCCAATCAGAATGTTGGATCAGACAGAAAGGGTCACCCGCAGCAAAGAAAGAAGGTTTTACAAGGTTCAGTGGGACCACCACACCGAAGAGGAAGCGACCTGGGAAGGAGAGGAATTTTTAAGGACTGCATACCCAGAATGGTTTTCCCAAGCAAACGAATCTCGAGGACGAGATTCATCTTAAGTGGGGGAGGTTTGTGACAGCCTAGATTTTGCCTTCTCTCTTTTTCCGGACTTGCCTTCTCTCTCTTTTCCGGACTTGGTCTTTATCATGGTTTTTGCCCTGATTTGATTTGGATTTTGGAATCATTTCAAATGGACTTGTCACTTGGGCATATCCTTGGCTTTCACCCAAGTGACCTATCTACTTTATTCCTCTGATAAATCCTCAAAATAATCAACTGAATATTTTTCATAAAATAAAAATATTCATTTTTCTTTCTGAAACTTACTTCAGAAACTTGTGCTCCAAAGCAACCCCAATTTTTCTTGCTCAGAAAAATCTGAGGTAATTCCTGAATATTCTTAAAACCTTGGCACACCTTCTCATGCAAAAATATTGCACCTCTTTTTGGAATATTTTTGCTGTAGAAAATCATTTCTATTCTGGCCCAAACTTCCAGTTTGTACAGCAAGTACATTTTCCTTAAGCTTTTAGCCTTGATCTTTCTTGAGCTTAAACACTCTCCTAAGAAACCCCAAACCCCAGGAGATCATCCCTAATGGCCTTCTAGAAGGTGGCCAAACTTGGCGACCAAGTTTCTGGACAGAAACTTGTCAGCTTAGTAGAGTCAAGTCTGGTTGGCCTGGGCATGAACCATCACCTCTCCTAGACTAAACACTGCATGGTCGAGCGCGTAGACAATATTTGGCCTCTCCTGGGCATCGTTTTAACCATGCCAGCTTGGTGACCACGCGAGGACACAACGCCTGGCATCATCTCGACGCGCTCTGGCTGGCGCTTTCCTCTCTGTTTCGCACGTGCTCGTTCCAGCGCTCGCTGCCGACTGCCGCACCACGCCACAAGCCCCGACCCATCACCCTTGACTGCTCCCTGGCGCTCGCCGACGCCGGAGCCGCCGCAGCAAGCACGGGCGCATCGCGGCCAAAACGCCACAGTGCGCGCGTGCACTTGTCCACTTCCTCAACCGCCTCCCGTGCTCGTCCGCGATCGTGGGCAAGCTCCTGCGTTGACGCTGAGCCTTTGCCCCCTCGTCTTGGAGCTTCTCGTCGCCGTTCGCCGCTTGTCCAGAGAGCTCCGGCGGTGACACGTCCCCCCTTGCTCCGGCTATATAAAGCGACCCCGCCTCGAATCCTGGCCAAGCACCACTCCACACCACCCCCACGAACACGTAGAACGACCGCAGCTCGGTCGGGCAGGCCTCTGGCCGTCGCCCCGACCAGAGGACTCCAGCGATCCCCGCAGGCCAGTCGCCACTCTCCAGGGCCTCTCCAGCTCAAGTAGCTGCTTGGTCGGGGCCTTGGTGGTCAGTTGGTGCTTCCTGGACGCTGCCAAGCCCTCGGAGCCGCCCCTAGCCGTCGTCTTCAACCTCTCTGGCGAAACCCGTCAACCACCGTAGCTTGCGAGCTCAACCACGAGCAACTCCGTCCACCTCTCGCCAAGCCACGGGTACGAGCAGCTGCGCCTCGAGCCCCGCTTCAATCCTATCCCTCTAGCCTAGCCCCGAACCCCCTCGTCACCGGCGTAAGCTCCGGCGAAGCTCCGCCTCTCTCCGATCTCGCTCGCCCCCTCTCTCTCCTGACGCGCAGGACCCACCTGTCGGTCTCACCACTCGCACCCGAAGCGGTACGAGTGGAGGCGTATTTCTGTTTTATGCCTTCGACATCTCCCCCCAGGATTTCTGTTTAATTCAAATATTATTCAGAAATTTGACCAAACTTTGACCAACCACCATTTCTAAACCCTAAGTCCAAATGATTTGATTCTTTTTGCATTGTCTTTGTCTCAGAAAGCTCTAGCAGCACACCAAAGGGTGGCTTTTTCCTTGCTGTCTAGAATTTCTGGTGATTTTCAGAATGTGTTTTGACAATTATTTTTGTGGTTTTAAATTCTTTTTTCAGAAGTAGAAGCTTGTCTTGAAGCAAACCAAGAGGGGTGTGATCCTCCTCTACACTAAGGCAAGCCACACCAGCATTTTGATGGTGTTATTTCAATATCTATGATTTTCTACTTGAATATGAGTGTTTATTTGCATTTAAAATTTGATAAATAAATTTCGTTAATTTCTAGTTACTTTACCATGCTTGATATGCTTGTTTTAGTTACTGGTTGAATGCATGAACTTGTTTGGCTAAGTAGAGTAAGATTTTGCACTATGCATATTGTTATGGAAATCAATGGTAGTTAATTTACTAAATGATATTTTCATTTAAATAAAGAACTAATAAAAATATTTCTTGGTAAATAAAATGAGTTATAACGAGAGAAGTTTTGGTTCTAAGTTTTGCAAGATGTTTATGTTGTTAAGTTGGATCCATGTCTTTAAGTTGTTTGCATTGCATGACGAGTAGTGCATGATTGTGGCATTATATCATGTTGATCATAAAAAGTTTTTATCAAAGCTAAACTTGATTAAGTTCAACTTGAATATGATGTTGATCACATCATGGCGCCAATGAATCGGGTTTTAATTCAGTGCGACCACATTTACCTTGAGGGAAGGTCTTGATTCGGTCCATTGTTGTGGCTCTCACCGGTGCCTTCCATGAGGGAAGTTTATGGGCGTGCATACCCTGGCCCGGTAGGCAGACATAACCTTGTGTGCTCGTTTTTGTTTTTATGGTACCTTATCCCCGTTTGGGATCGTTTTGCCACGACGGTGGCCGTTGGTATCTTTGGTAAACACTTGGCCACATAAGTAAAGTTGGTCGGAGTGACCGGGGAGAGTGCATGACAAAGGGAGGGTTTCGTCGGAATACTTTGGTCCACCCGAATGGGAATGCGAGGCCAGGTGTTCCGTAGTGTGGGTAAAGTGCGCTACTTCTGTAGAGTGTATTTAATCTATCGATAGCCGCGTCCTCGGTTATGGGCCTAACTCGTGACTAAGTCACACCATGGATCAACTTTTCTAATAAATCTTGCAAACTAAGTGATTGTTGTGTTGCATTGGTTTGTGATGAATCATGAACTCCGGAGGTGTTCATGAGTGATTGGTCTCAGGTGTGACCCAAGTATGGTCACCGTTGGGTTACGAAGTAACCGTCTGGTAAGCGAGTCCGTGGGACTCATTGCATGTATCGTTGGTTTTCCATCAGTAGTAGCTTTTGCATTCCATTAACCTGTTTAAATATCATGATATTGTCTGTCATCGTGCTTATGTTTGTTGTGAGCTTGCAAGTACATTCAATGTACTGACCTGGCGTGTTATGCCAGCTTTCAGGCAAGTCGGTTCGCATCGGAGCGCATCTCGTGTCTAGGCCGTGTCCATGTCGGTGTCCCTGTGCTATGGATTGCCACCTCGTCGTTCTTCCGCTGCCGCGTAGTTCGTGTGATCGAGGCCCCGTCATGTTCATTAAATAATGTACATACTGTCCAGCAGCATCGTGTGTGCCGCTTGGCCTCGTATCTCGATGTAATATCAGACCTATGTAATCCGCTAGCATTAATAAAGCGGTTGTTTCTGTACCATGTTTTTGTGTATTGCCAGAAGACTCGATCTCTGGGCTGGCAATGCAGGGTAAACCGGTTGCTTTGAGCCGGGGTGCCACATAATAATAGTGCAAGAATGCCGTGGACTAAGCTGGAATCTGCAAGACATTTTATTCAACAGGAAAAGACAAGGTAAAATGGGCTCTTTATTAGATTGACATTTATTCATATGAGAGCCACTCAACATTTTCATCGTGGTCTTCTCCTTGGTAAGACTCGAATAAAAAGATAAGAAATTTAGAGAAACACACTGAAATATTTTTGGAGTTTTTGGTTTTCTTGAACAAGCAAATAAAAGGGAAAAGCAAAAGCGAGAAAAACTATTTACACGGGAAAGCTCCCAACAAGCAAAAGAAGAACAAGGAAATCTTTTTGGGTTTTCTTTTTCGTGCTACTACTAAGAATGCATAGAAAGTAAACTACGACAACTATTTTTTTAGTTTTTCTAAAGTTTTTCAAACACACAAGAAGAAAGCAAGAAAGTAAATCTAAGCATGGATGGTACAATGGAAAAGTGTGAACGCCGACAAATGGAATGATATGTGTGAACATGAATGTAATGTCGGTGAGAAACACGTACTCCCCCAAGCTTAGGCTTTTGGCCTAGCTTGGTAGTCAATCAGTAGCCTGGATGGTAGTAGGGATGCTGAGGAGCAGGCATCCACTCATCCCACTGCTGAGGCTCCTCCTCTGCCTCTGCAACAGCCTGAGCGTTCCTGTAGGCGATGATGTCCGAAGGCATGATCCTATATCCTCCCCCGGCAACAGGGTCAAACAAAGCAGGCGCAGGCAAAGGAATAATATCACGAGTTTTAACGCTAAAAACTAGGTTATAAGGAATAGGAATGCCAGGGGAGTTGTTATGAGTGAAATGGTGGTGATCCATGGCTGCGCGGTTTAGGTAAACCTTGGTGAGAGGGTAATCATGAGGGTGTATCTCAACATTAAAGTGAGCCGCCAACCGAGTAGCAAAACTCCCACCATGTATTTTACCCTAGGATTTATTAAGATGGAGGCGAGGAGCCACAATAGCTCCCAAGCTATGAGTGTTTTCGCCCTCTAATGCACGACGTAAAACAGCCAGGTCTGGTGAACTAAGTGCACCCACCTTCTCCCTAGCAAGCAAGCATTTTGTAATGAAAAGTGCGAAGTAATGAACAGCAGGAAAATGCAAGCCAAAGGCAGTAGTAGCTGACACCCCTCTCTCATCTCCCACTGTCAAGGTGCGATAAAAGGCCTCAAACCCAGCCGGCCTAGGCTCAGCTAAGATCCCATCAGAAGGGATCAGGCAAATGTCACAAAATTCAGTAAGTGGTATTTGATGGTTTTCAACATATAAATCGAACCGCACTTCAGGACGATTATTCCTAGGAAAGAAAGTAAAACTTTGAACAAAGATGTTTGAGAGGATTTGATACTGTTCACACTCATTTGCGATGAAGTCGGTGAGGCCGGCATTAGCAGCATATTGTGTGAACTCCTGAAGAATTCCAGCCTCTTTGAGGAACGGTGTGTGCGGCCATTCACACGGCCGTACTTCCGCCAACCTCGGAGGATGGAGATCACTATCAGATGACTCCCCAATAACACCCTTGTAGTTCTTCTTGGATCCAAACTTCCTAAAGATATTCATGATTTTCCTATGAACAAAAATTCTGAAATTTTTAGTCCACAATTTTTTCTCAACAAAACTTCACAAAGTTGATAGCAACTACTCATAGGAATGCATAGAGGCCATAGCAAGCATTCAAACTACTTACAACTCTAAGAATTTAACAAGCAAGCTCATCTAGAGTAGCACCAAGAGTCGCTAATTATTCAAAATATAAACCACTAAAAAAAACTAATTGGACAAACGGTGGAGTCACATACCAAGCAACAATCCCCCGAAATAGTTTCGGAAATGGAGCTTCGAGCAAAGAGATCAAAATCCGCGGGTTTGAGAGCAAGAACACGGGAGAGAGAGCAATGTAGATTTTTTTCTGGAGGTAAGTGATGATGTGGGATGAAGAGGTAAGTGAGGGGGCCACGTGGGGACCACAACCCACCAGGGCGCGCCTGGGGGTCCTGGCGTGCCCAAGTGGGTTGTGCCCACCTGGTGCACCTCCCTCTGATATTATTTGCACCAGAAATTCTTAAATATTCAGAAAAAATTGTATTAAATTTTCACAGCATTATGAGAACTTTTATTTTTGGGTCATTTTTATTGCACGGGAAATTCAGAAAAGAGACAAAACATGGCATTTTATTTTATTTAACTAATAAAAACATAAAACAAAAGGCAGGGACAGAAGGTAGTGCTTACTAAATTCATCAACTTCATACCACTCAGAAATGATTCATTAATAAGGTTGATCAAGTCTTATTAACAACCACTTTCGATTAGCATGAAACCGAAGAACTTTCGTAAATCACTAAGTTACCTCAATGGGGATATGAATGTCCCCAACAATAAGCATTTCATATTTCTTTTTGACAGTAGGTAGAGGTATTTGAAAACTTCCAATAGTGATTGTCGGAGATTTTTCAATAACATTAATACCATTCACTTGGAATTGTTTCTTCGGAAAGTGCACCGTATGCTCATTACCATTAATATGAAAAGTGACCTTGCTTTTATTGCAATCAATAACAGCCCCTGCAGTATTCAAGAAGGTATACCAAGGATAATCGTCATGTTGTCGTCCTCGGGCATCTCATGTATAACAAAGTAAGTCAAAATAGTAACATTAGCAACAACAACAGGCACATCCTCACAAATACCAATAGGTATGGCAGTTGATTTGTCAGCCATTTGCAAAGATATTTCAGTAGGTGTGAGTTTATTCAAATCAAGTCTTTTATATAATAGAAAGGCATAACACTAACACCAACTCCTAAATCACACAAAGCGGTTTTCACATAATTCTTTTTGATGGATCAAGGTATAGTTGGTATTCCTGGATCTCCATGTTTTTTAGGTACTCCATCTTTGAAAGTATAATTAGCAAGCATAGTGGAGATTTCAGCTTCCGGTATTTTTCTCTTAGTAGTGATGATTTTTTTCATATACTTTTCATAAGGAGGCATTTTCAAGATATCAGTCAAGCGAGTACGCAAGACTGGCCTCAGCATTTCAGCAAAGCGTTCAAATTCTTCATCATCTTTCTTTTTAGTTGACTTGGGTGGAAAAGGCATATGTTTTTAACCCACGGTTCTCTTTCTTTACCGTGTTTTCTAGCAATGAAGTCTCTTTTATCATACCTTTTATTCTTAGGTTGTGGGTTATCAAGATCAACTGGTGGTTCTATCTCAACATCATTATCTGGTTCTTTTTCATTATTTGGTTGAGTATCCTCATGAACATCAGCATTATCTTTTTCATTATCACTAGGTGGATGTTCATTACCAGATTGAGTTTCAGCATCAGAGATAGAAGTTTCATTATCATTATCAGGAGGTTTTTCTACTTCAGGTTCACTAGAAGCATGCAAAGTCCTATCATTTTTCTTCTTCTTTCTCTTTTTAGAAGGACTAGTAGCACTAGTGTTATTTCTTTCTGAATCTTGTTCAATTCTTTTTGGGTGTCCCTCAGGATAAAGTGGTTCTTGAGTCATTTTACCTCCTCTAGTTGCAACTCTAATAGCAAAGTCATGTATATTATTATTCATTTCATCAAGCAATTCTCTTTGAGATTTAGCAACTTGTTCTAACTGGGTTTGAACCACAGAAGCATGTTTTCCAACACCTCTGATATCATTTGAGATTCTAAATAACAAGTCACTCAAGCGAGCAATCATATCAGAGTTGTATTTCAATTGTTTCATAACATTTGCATTGAAGTGATCTTGTTTTCTAATGTAGTTTTCAAACTCATAAAGGCATTGGCTAGGATGCATATTGTGAGGATTATCATTATCACTGAAATTCATTAGAGAATTTACCTCTACCACCTTAGGCAGCGGTGGTGTATTAAGCCCATGTATTTCTTCAATAGGAGGTAAATTTTTAACATCCTCAGCTTTAATACCTTTTTTCTTCATAGATTTCTTTGCCTCTTGCATATCTTCAGGACTGAGATATAATTTACCCCTCTTCTTTGGATTGGGTTTAGCCAGTGGTTCAAGAAGAGTCCAATCATCATAAATTTTCAGTATATTATTCAATAATTCTTCAGCTTGTCCAACAGTTCGTTCCCTGAAAACACAACCAACACAACTATCTAGGAAGTCCCTAGAAGCATCGGTTAGTCCACTATAGAAGATATCAAGTATTTCATTTTTCTTAAGAGGATGATCAGGCAAAGCATTAAGTAACTGGCAAAGCCTTCCCCAAGCTTGTGGGAGACTCTCTTCTTTAGTTTGCACAAAGTTAAATATTTCCTGCAAGGCAGCTTGTTTCTTATGAGCAGGGAAATATTTTTCAGAGAAGTAATAGAACATATCCTGGGGACTACGCACACAACCAGGAGTAAGAGTATTGTACCAAGCTTTAGCATCACCCTTTAATGAGAAAGGAAATAATTTGAGAATAAAGTAATAGCGAGTTTTCTCATCATGAGTAAAGGGGTGGCTATGTCATTCAACTTAGTAAGATGTGGCACAACAGTTTCAGTTTCATAACTATGGAAAGGATCAGATTCAACCAAAGTAATTAACTCTGGGTCGACAGAGAATTCATAATCGTTATCATCAATAAAGATAGGTGAAGTAGAAAACTTAGGATCACATTTCATTCTATCATTCCGAGATTTTTCTTTATACTTGCATAGTAATTTCTATAGATCATCTCTATACTACAAGCAAGAATATCACTAGTTGTTTCCTCATTCATAACATAACCTTCCGGCACCTTAGGCAATTCATATCTAGGAAGGCTAATTCTAGCAGGTGGTTCAGGAGTTTCAGTTTCAAGCTCATCATCAGATTCAACAACATCATATTGTATTACTCTAGCAATTTGTTCATCAATAAATTCACCAAGTGGCACATCATCATTATCGAGCAAGGTACTAGCATCATCATAAGCATCATTCAGAGTAGAAGTAGCATCATCAACAACTTGCGACATATTAGAATTGATAGCATGTGGTGGAGTTGCAACTTTACTTATAACAGAAGGTGAATCTAAAGCAGAACCAGATGGCGGTTCCTTACCTCCCCTCGTCTTTGAGGGAAATATCTTAGTCTTAGGATCCTTCAGATTCTTCATAGTGATAATTGATAATAATCCCAAGTGACGCAACAAATATTGCTATGCTCACGGAAACGGTGCCAGAAAAAGGTCTTGATAACCCACAAGTATAGGGGATCGCAATAGTTTTCGAGGGTACAGTATTCAACCCAAATTTATAGATTCGACACAAGGGGAGCCAAAGAATATTTGAAGGTATTAGCAGCTGAGTTGTCAATTCAACCACACCTGGAGATCAATTATCTGCAGCAAGTAATCAGTAGCAAAGTAATATGATAGTTTTGATAGTAGTGGCAGCAACAATGGTAACAGTAACAGTGATAGCAGTAATTTTGCAGCAAGTGTAACAATGACAATACCAGTAATAACTTAGCAGAAACAATATAAGATAAATTCGTAGGCATTGGATCGGTGACTTGTTGGATGATATTCATCATGAGACAGTTATAACCTAGGGCGATACGGCACTAACACCAGTTCATCAATATAATGTAGGCATGTATTCCATAAATAGTCATACGTGCTTATGGAAAGAACTTGCATGCCATCTTTTGTCCTACCCTCCCGTGGCAGCGGGGTCCATACTGGAAACTAAGGGATATTAAGGCCTCCTTTTAATAGAGAACCGGAACAAAGCATTAACACATAGTGAATACATGTACTCCTCAAACTACGGTCATCACCGGGAGTGGTCCCGACTATTGTCACTCCGGGGTTGTCGGATCATAACACGTAGTAGGTGACAATAACTTGCAAGATCGGATCTAAAACATAGATATAATGATGATAACATAAATGGATCAGATCTGAGTTCATGGCACCTGGGCCCAAAGTGACAAGCATTAAGCATAGCAAAGTCATCGCAACATCAATCATAGAACATAGTTGATACTAGGGATCAAGCCCTAACAAAACTAACTCAATTACATGATGAATCTCATCCAACTCCTCACCGACCAGTGAGCCTATGAAGGAATTACTCACTCCCGGTGGGGAGCATCATGGAATTGGCGATGGAGAAGGGTTGGTGATGATGAAGAACGAAGACCCCCCCCTCTCCGGAGCCCCAAACGGACTCCAGAGCTGGCCTCCCATTGAAGAACAGGAGGTGACGACGGCTCCGTCTCGTGGATCGCGATAATTCTTTCTCCCTGATTTTTTCTGGAAAAATAGGATGTTTCAGGGTCTGCGGGGCCACCAGGTGGGGACAACCACCTGGGCATTCCAGGAGAGGAGGGTGTGCCCTGGTGGGTTGTGCCCACCCAGGGGGCCCTCTCCGGTAGGTCTTGGCTCCAATAATTCTTATTTATTGTATAAAAATTCCTCGCAAAGTTTCATTCCATTCCAAGAACTTTTATTTCTGCAAAAAAACAACACCATGGTAGTTCTGCTGAAAACAGCGTCAGCCCAGGGTTAGTTTCATTCAAATCATGCAAATTAGAGTCCAAAACAAGAGGAAAAGTGTTCGGAAAAGTAGATACGTTGGAGACGTATCAATCAGTTCCACAGAAAGATTCCGGGGCAAATTCTGTTTATATTCACCGAAGATTCTACAATCTTTTCAAGTTTTACTGTTCTCCCACTTAATCCTTTACCGAGAAACTTTTCTCGACAAAGTGTTAAATCTCTGTGACAAACACTTTTGTCTTTGAATGTTTGTAAGAGGGATAATTTATAGGATAATATTCATTTTGGTTATTCACTCCTTCACTCATATGGTGTAGTTTTGCTAGACATTTAGATGGTGCTTTGTTTTTGTGTATATATTGTTGTTTACATGCAAAACCCTAGAACAATTACAAGCGGGTCAGTTAATTATGAAAACAACTCATAATCATTTATTTGCTAAACTTATGACTTAGATAACTATTTATATTTTGCCACGATGATCCTTAACTTCATTCTGAATTCCTTTGAACCATTCAAATATTTCAAACTTTATGTTTTATCAAGTAATCTCATCTACTAAAATCATCATTGAATTTTATGAAGTGTAGCTTTTCACCGTGCCCTCGTATGATCACTGAATCATATACATCACTATGTATTATTCCAATGATTTACGCTTTCGATCAAAAACAATTTTGAGCAATGTATTAGTCAATTTTTACCCATCGAATAATTCTTGTATTTGTCAAATGATTCAATAATCAGAAGACTCTAATACTCCATCTAATTGAAGTTTTCATACATTTCTTTACGATATGACCAATGTTGCAGTGCCACACTTAATTGGTATTATCAGTGTTCTCAAGATGTTTTAGCTCCTTTTAAATGTTATACGTAATACTCAAGATAATGAATAAACCATCAAATATAGAGGTGGACCCAAAACATACTCTTATAAAAACTTGAACAACCATTATTTAAAACTTATAAGAATATCCATCACATAGCCCAAAAGATAATGTCTTATATAACTTTTGATTAAAATAATTATTATTCGGCTCTAGGATAAATCTTGAACATACACTAAAGACATGACTTTGACGACTTGATCAGCGATCCCATCACCATTCCCGACTTGTATCACGACTTCATTGCTTCTCAACTTGTGAGCTTTCGGCAGCCCCTGTGTCCATTTGCAAATGAGAGCAACCGATCAGTATCAAATACTCTTGACTTTATAGAATTTAACAAGGATAATAACACTAACATTGTATAACTTTTATACCTTTACTGGAAGAACCGTACTTCTTCTTATCCACAAGTACTTCTTGCAGTTGCGCTTCCAGTGTCCCTTCTGCTTGTAGTAGAAACATTCAGTCTCCTTAGTAGCTCCACCCTCGTTCCTCTTCTGTGACATGGTCTTACCGGCTCCTGAAGATTTCTTCTTGGACTTTCCCTTCTTGAAACTGGCGGCCTTACTGACCATCAACACTTGTTTGTTCTTCTGGATTCCAGCCTCTGAAGTTTTGAGCATAGTGAACAACTCATTTGCGTGTTTCTCCATCCCATTCATGTTATAATTCATGATAAAAACCATCATAAGATGGGGGGAGTGAAGCAAGCATAATATCTGTATCGAGTGTTAGAGGAATTCATTACAAAAAAATACACTTCCGTGATGATAAGTGTTTGTCACAGTAGGTCACGTTTTCTGTCATGCATGTACATCCATGACGATTTTATGACAGAATCAAGATAGTCATACCTGTGCTGTCGTAGAAGTGTTCCATGACATTACAAAAATTATCATCACAGAAGTGTCCACTTCCATGATGATAAATCGCGCGTCATAGAAGTGCTTTCATCAAGGGTGACCGACACATGGCATCGACCGTAACGGGTCGCCGTTAAGCTATCGGGTCCGGTTTTAGATCTGATAACCCGTTAACAGCCCGGACCAATGGGGATTTTCCACGTGTAAAATTGTCATTGGACGGAGGAACCACGTGTCGGCTCACCGTTGGGACAGATGTCATCCACTCATTGGACAGGAGGCGCCTATGATAGATCGACACATGGCACGGCCCAATAGTGGCCCATTCCGGTGAAAAAGGCTGGCCCTGTAAGAATTAGCAGGCCGACCCGTATAAGGCCTACTTGTGTCAGGTCCATTTAATCCCACGGCCCATACAAGATGTGCCAATTCGGCCCGTTAACCATTTGACACCATTCTAGCTCATCGTCAGTTCAAGCCCGTTAACAGCCCGCTATATATTTGGGCCCAATATAGGCCCGATGTGGTTTCGGCCTGTTAACGGCCCATTCAAGGTATGTGCCAATTTTCAAGATCTACATCTTTCGGCCTTTTAGCGACCCATTTAAGTGTTGGGCCAATTTCCGGCCCGATGTGTCTTTCAGCCTGTTGATGGCCCATAAGTGAGTTGGGCCATTAGCAGTCAAGCCTGAATTTTGGCATTTTAATGGCCCATGCTCTTCATGGTCCAATACCATCCCGGTTTCTCTTTCGGCCTACTAAAGGCCCACAACACAGTTGGGCCATTTACAGTACGACATGACTTTCGGCCTCTTCGCGGCCCATGCTCTTCATGGTCCAGTACGAGCCCGCTGTCTCTTTTGGCTTGCTAAAGGCCCACAGTATAGTTGGGCCATATGTAGAGCGACCTAGTATCGGCCTGTTAACCGCCCGTGAAATCAAATGGGCCCGCCTGTTGCCCGCTTCAATGTCGGACTGTTAACGACCTGGGAGGTAAGAGGCTGACCATTAACTTTTGGCCTCGTAACGGCCCATTAACTTAACGGGCTCATTAACTTAATGGGCCCACTAAAGTTTGTACATGTCTTTAGGCCCAATTAGATAGCCCATTACGATGAGCAATTACGCACAGGACCAAAACCGATCAAGCAAAGGTACGGCATACAGGGGAAAACGTTGCACATCCAGCATATATTACATGAAATTACATCCACTGGGTAATCAAAGATTGATGCCAGTGCAAATAAATGAATAGAACCTAAGGATCTACAACGTCACAATCTGCAACCTCAGTGCGGATGACGCCCATAAGCATGTGGGCAAGTTCTTGCTGCTTTGCTACACTGTCTCTGAAAACATTGATCAGTTGTTGTTGCGCACGAATGTGCACCTCTGATTCCTCCACCATTTCCATCATTGCTTCAACCATTAATTGGTTCACAAACATACATTTTTTCCGTTGCATTCGAGAAAGAGGAAACTGAACAGATTCAGATGGCGATTTTGGCAGGCTTGTATTATTGATAGTGGAGAGTGTCTCGACCACTGCATCATCACATAAATTAGGAGGGGAACCGAACAAATTAATCAAGAGTTATTACCATATTACCTGGCCTAGATTTATTGGAAAGAAACAATGGGGTTGCCTTGCTGTTTTCAGAGTTTGTCTTCTTATCTTCAGCAGCCTCCACCAAATTAACACACTAGCATTGCTATCATTGGCCAGGTCAGAGCATAGGAAAGCAGCATTGACACAACGAACGTTCGGGCAACCAGACCACACCAGCCTACACCAAATTAACACAATATGGCACATCTATCATTAGCCAGGTAAGGTAATACGAAAGCAACATTGACACAATAAATGAATGGGCAACCAGAGCAGCACTACAATTCCGTAATGTGCATGATATGAGATAGTACACTCATGCAACTCAGTATGTAAAACTACCAGGCAGTTTTCCTTACAAAAATCAACATTGTCGCCTTTAACATTTTGCTACAGCTGAATTTAGATCAGATAAAGGTTGGATTCACACCGATTAACAAAATACATGCTGATGTAAAAATATAGTGACATACAGCAGGTACTTACATCAGCATTGGAGCACTAAGAATTCCCGCAAGATACTTTCCTCGAATACGATCTTAGTACAGAAAGTCTTCTATCCTTTAAGCTTATTTTCTAAAAGAGAGATGGGTAAGAAACATGTAGAAAATATGATCAAAATGCTATAAAATTTCATGATGCGAGGATACGCACACGCTTCTTAGAATGGAGTTGACATATTTTTGCTGGACTGGAGCGGACAAGTTCTTTGGCCACTGGAATCTGCTTATTATTAGTGGGAGTTGAGTTTCTCTATGCTGGAGCAGTATCTATGAAAACTGGAGTTGGTTTATTATCTCCTGGCATTTGGATCTTTTGCAAAGACTTTGTTTGTAACCCTTCAGATTTTAACATAGCCGTCTTCCCCTTGCATGCCTTATATAGAAGAATGGTGCTTCAATTATAAAATATGCTACAGCAGAGATGGAATAGGTACTGAAGAATAGAAAGGCATGACATATTGACATGTATTCCCTCCATCCGGAAATAAATGGATGGGTCTAGGTGTATTTCAGTTCTAGATACATCCAGTTTTATCCATTTCTGCGACATGTAATCCGGACGAGGGAGTATGATGTAAGAGCTAGGGATAGGATACGACAGGACAACAGTGTAAAAAACACTACTTGAATGTAAAACAGTATGCTAACGGAATACATTACAGAAAAACACTAAGGCAACATATGCGTGTATGATTGGGAAACTAAGATGGCATTGCAAGAGACCACTAGAACAGCACTTCAATGTAAAAAAATAACATGGTATGGTAGACAGATGAAGTACATACTGATGAATAGCAAATGCATACGATATTGAGAAGCATGATGTCCAAACTAAGCAGATGGCATTGCGATAGAGTAGAATGACAGTACTTGAATTTGAAAACATGTTATCATTAATGGAATAGGTACTGAAAAACAGGAAGGCATGCCATATTTACATGCATGATCAACAGGTGAAGCACAAGGCATTGCAACAGAGTAGATGCACTCCAGGACATTATATGCATGTTGTACCCATATCAAGGCCCAAGTTAGAACAAGGACCTTATGGGGTCAATAGGATTCATCATCTTTCTGCAAGTCTTGTTAAGAACTGCCTTTACATGTTCCATCATATTGGGTATCATTGATGTCAAGTTTGTTGGCCATTACATTGCTCCGTGAGGTTCTTGTGGATAAATCAGTGTGTGCAATTATATCTGACATGCATGGAAGACAACTAGTAGTTAGATTTATGTAATGAGTGCCTGTAGGAGACGAAATGAATAGTAGGACTGGGGTTAACTAGCAGCAATAGGTCTCAAAAACTAAAGGGAGAACACAGATGAAAGGTACAAAATATGTATCGTTTGTATTCGAGATTAACTAGATGGCACACAAAAGTATTAAAGAACAACATAGGTTATACTAGAAGTGGTATAATACTATAATCACTAGCTTGTGGGATTGCATTGGCTGATAGATGATAACTATGGAACAGCGTTACCTAAAGAACAAGTCTCTTAGCTGAACTGTGGAACAACGTTAACTCCTGAACAAGACCCGTAAGAGATCAGCATGAATATACAATGAAATGTGATAATCTATTTTCCATGCTTAGATGAATAACAAAGCCATAAAAGTTGCACACAAGTAAGATGAGGGTACAACCTATCTGGCCGCCATCCATAGGAGTGAGCATCATGTGCTAACTTGTCGATGGCCCTGCAGTTGTTGTGGCTGTCCATGTCGGGCATGCGCATTCGATGCAGGGAACTGTTGAGTGGGGACTATAGCTCCCTTATGGTGTATGCTTCCCTTGTTAGAGCAGCTACGGTGAGCCGGAAGACGGTGTGGCTGAAGATGCAGAAAACACATAATGTTAAGAATGACACATCTCTCTGATCTGAAGAAATACCCTAAGATATCAACAACAAGGTACGAGAGTGGTCACACGTCTGTTGACTGAAGACTAAATTGGGGTCACACGATTTTATTTTATTTTGGTACTGTCCGATCTACGCCGGATGGCTTGATGGCCTTCTTGTGCCTCCCGGCTGACACTGTTCGGAATCTTCCCCGAAGAGCCAGCGACCACCGGCAGAGCAGCCTGCCTCCGCCGTCCATGGCCCCGACCAAAACCCCGCTCCCCGCCCCACCGCACTGCCGTGGTTGCGCCGCCCCCGGGCCAATCCATAAAGACTCGCCGTCATCCAGATCCGGCGGCGGCAGTACCTTCAACCCACGCAACTCTAAGATAGCCATCTAAGCGCTGCTTCCGCGACGAACTTGCGCCCCGCACCCTTACGTTAGACACTAGCCAACCGGCAACCTAGGAGTTCCGCCGTCTCGAGGGGTGCTGCTTCCCATTGGGAATCGATTGGCCTAGAATAAAAAATTCAGACAACTGACGCCTAAATAAAGTGATTTGAGATGAGGGTGCAACCTATCTGGAAGCCTGGTGAAGTAGGCAGCTTCAGTTGCCGAGTCGGTGAGGCCGGCCCGGTTGCGGTGGCTACCGGCGGCACGGAAGCAGAGATGTCGCGATGGTCGATGGCTACAGGGAAGCAGCGCCGGGGCTCTGGACGGGTCCAAAGTTGGAGCCGCTCCGGCGCCGCGAACAACAGCGGGGGTGAATCAGCTCTGGTACGATTCACGCGGCCGTCGTCGAGGTAGCTCCGGCAGCATGGAGTAAGAGGCACATGGCCTAGTGCACGACGGCAAATGGACAGTGAATTTGGTGCGGTGGGGGCGCCATGGAGGAGGGGATGAGGTTTCGCGGCTCGGGAGAAGGGAGCTTCCGGGGAGAAGGTGATTTTCCGCCCACGAGGTATGAATGGGGAAATGGGAGGGGGAACCATGTCTTACGGATGCATTTGTCTGAAATGTGTGTGTGTGGGGGGGGGAGTTACAGTTCTACCCCTGCCTTTAGGCTTCTCGGCTTGGGTCTGTGTACTAAGGGTCGGGGATAGTAGAGTAACTTTTCTTCTCCCAAATAGTGGGCGCGAGCGATTTCGGGCGAGGAGGGCGTGTTTTGAAATATAGTGGGCGCGAGCGATTTTGGGCGAGGAGGGCGCGTTTTGAAATATAGTGGGCGCGAGCGATTTCGGGCGAGGAGAGCGTGTTTTGAAATAGTGGGCACGAGCTATTTCGGGCGAGGAGAGGGTGTTTTGCCGACCATGGTTTATGAATTATTCGGCACATGTCATTTCGGCCAAGGAGAAGGCGCACTTTGATGAAGTTACGAACCTACCCTCGATGTACAACGGGCCAATTGATGTGTGTCCCACATAGGCCGGTAATTTCGCATCTCCCATTTATTTGCTCGGGCGAATTCCACCGAGCAGAGTGTGTTTAAAGGTTCGTTCAAATTTTCGGAGAACAAGCATCCACGTCTACCTTACCAAGTCGATTCGAATCAAATTTTGAAATATTAGCTTGCCACTTATTTTTTAGATGGAGAGATGATGCTCGGGAGTAATGTGTTTTTACATGCTCGTTGCTAATGATTTACTATATGACAGATAGTTGACCCACTCAAAAACGGGAATCAAACCCAAAATGAAATATCTCGATTCAATGAAATAGCTCGTTCACCAGGTCAAAATAGTGAACTAAATCCAAAATTGAACACCTCAATCGAGTAGCATGTTGTATAGTATTATAGTACTCCATGAACATGTTGAAAGTCAAATTAATGAACTTGTTTGATATACGCATATCTCCGTTCATGCGTGGATTGCAGACAACATGTTCTCCAATTGAAATATTTGAATGCAAGTTTATATCGAAACATGGTTTATGTCAGTCTTTGATGCATAAAACGTGACCTCCCCCTCTCCCGGACTCCTTCTCTCTCTCTCTCTCTCTCGCCGACAATCTTCAATTCTATCGCACGCATCCAACACACAAACCTTGTTGATCCCTCTCCCTCTCTCTCCATATATCTCTCTGTGTGTGTGGGGGGGGGGTCTTTCTAGTTCGCATGCATATATACTCCATCTATAGGTCTCTCTCAGACACTATGTATCATTCTCTAGTCCAAGCTAAATATCTTGGGTGCACTCATCATACGCACACAAATTCCTTGGCTTGTTGCCCGTAACTCTCTC
This sequence comes from Triticum aestivum, assembly GCF_018294505.1. Classification (NCBI taxonomy): domain Eukaryota; kingdom Viridiplantae; phylum Streptophyta; class Magnoliopsida; order Poales; family Poaceae; genus Triticum; species Triticum aestivum. Next base: position 323,846,566 of record NC_057811.1, on the reverse strand, counting down.
ATGCACCACTCTTTCTTCTTGGAGCTCTTCCCTCTCTCTCTCTCAAACTCTCCATCTCCCTGGGTCACAAATACACATGCATATCTCACTCGCACTCGATAGACCCATCTAAAACTCTATCTCTCTCCCTCGTTCTCTCTCCATCTCACACGCACACACACACAATCTCATGCCTAGCCAAGTATGATGGTCTCTTACTCAATTGTAGGCACACGCAGTCCCCCTATATGTAAATGACTAGCTAATCTTAGTCTCCATCACAAACATGTGCATGGTCTATCTCGATTGCTCTCGGGGCATCTTTCTATCGCGCATGCACCTCCCTCGATCTCCCACCCATATAGTCCCCTCAAGATCTCGAGGGGAACTCTCTATCACAAACACACCCTCTCTCCCTCCCCATGCGTCCATGTTCTCCATGCGTCCCTCTCGACCTTTGTTCCTTGTTGTCTAGACCTCTATTGGACATGTCCTATAGGAGAGTCTCTCTCCATTGCAAACAACCATGCACTAGTTATCTTCGTGTATCTCCTCACCTCGCTTTTCTATATCGGAGATGCATGCGTGATATGTTTGCATAAGAAACGAAAACACACACACACACTCTCTCTCTCTCTCTCTCTCTAATTTATCGTTCGTTTTCCCTTTCTCTTTCACACACATACTCTTTTTGCACACTCAGTCATTCTCCTCCACATGCACTTGATCTCTCTCGACATAGGCACTCTCTTTGGTCCATAGCATATAGATTATTGAAAAGTCAAACATCACAAAGTTTGACCATGTACGTGGAGAAAAACATTTACATCTAGAACGGCGAACATATACCATTAGATTCATCATGAGATGTGGTTTCGTATGATGTATCTTTGGTATTGTAGATATAAATAACATTTGTGTAAACCTGGTCAAAGTTTCCAAAGTTTGACTTCTAAAAAATTTACATGCACTGCATTATCGAGCGGATGGAATATCTCTTTCCCCCTCTCAGCTATCTGACTCACCACTCAGCCTTATCGGGGCTCCCCTATCTCTCTCAAACTTTATATCTCCCTGGTTCACACATACACATGTCTCGCTCGCGCTACACAGACCCATCAAACACTATCCGCCCTTGTTCTCTCTCTATGTGACACGCACCCCCCTAAGTACCATAATCCCTCACTCCGTCATAGGCGCACGCACTCCCTCCCTAAGTATGATTGTCTCTCACTAGCCATCAGGAACACACGTATTGTCTGCTTCCATCCATACGTCTATGTCGATATCTCTTGGGGTATCTTCTATCACGCACACACCTTGTCACTCGACCTCCCACCGATGTAGTCCCATCATGATCTCCAGGGGATCTCTCGACGACAAACATACACTTTCTCCTCCCCATGTCTACATTTTCTCCGTACGCCTCTCTCGACCTCTCTCCCTTGTTTGTCAGACCCCTCTTGGCCACATGCTAGGGGTCTTTCTCTCTCGGTTGAAAACAACCACACACTATCTCCTCACCTTGCTTCCGCTGTCGAAGATGCATGTGTGATATGTTCGCATAAGACACACACGCTTTTTCTCTACTTTTATCGTGTGTTGTCCATGTCTCTTTCACACATGCACACACACTTTTTTCAGTCACTCTTTCTATTTCACACACACTCTCTCTAGTTAGGTACTCTCTCACGTCCATAAGCATATGGATGTTTTGAAAAGTCAAACCTCAGAAAAGTTAGACCAGGTATATGTGGAGAAAAACATTTACATCTGGAACGATCATTAGATTCATCACAACATGAACTTACTTCATACTATCATTTATCTTTTGTATTGTAGATATAAGTAATTTCTTTATAAACTTGGTCAAAGTTTCAAAAGTTTGACTTAAAAAAATGTTGGCACTACATTATCGAACGGAGGGAGTAGCTCTCTCTCTGCTATCTCTCACGGGCCTCCCCTCTCACTCGAACTCTCTATACCGACGGATTATACGCTCACTGTGTCAGCGTATAGCTCCGTATATTGTTTAGTTGACCGGTCAACCAGTCCACATGCTGCCTTGTCAGCTCGTGTTCTCTATCTTCGTGTGCTGGCCCATGTGGCAGTGGGTGAAAATAAGTAAACTAGAGGCCCATCTGACACGCGGTGAAGTAAACAAAGTTGAAACCACTCAGGGTAGCACCCCGCACGCTAGTAAATTGAGGGCGCATTGAGGACACACTTCTTCCGCGTGAAGGATGCACTCGCGCACAATTCACCACTGCGTGGCGGCATGCACAGAAGGGCGCACTCGCGCACACCCAGCAGGCCAGCACACAACAAACACCAGCACACGTGTACACCGGCGTCGCCGCCGGTTGAGATGGACGGCGAGGCAGCCAACAAGCGGAGGCGGCTCGAGTAAAAACCGCATCCGGCGAGCCTGGACTTCATCAGCAGCCTCCTCGACGACATGCTACTCGTCATCATCGGCCTCCTCCCCACCAAATCTGCCGTGCGGACCGCCCTGCTCTCCCGGTGGTGGCGCCCCCTCTGGCGCCACGTCCCCCTCAACCTCACCATCGACAGCTGCCTCTGCGTCGGGAATTGCAAACGCATGGCCGCAGTCTCCAAGATCCTTTCATCGCACCCTAGGCCAGCCAGATGCCTTGACATCTGCATGTTCAGTACCAACTGCAAGGTCCAAGCCAAGTTCGATGAGTGGTTCTTATCCCCCGCCCTAGATCAGCTCGAGGATCTCAGCTTTGAAGCTAGACGATGTCGCTCTCTACCGATGTCCGCGCTCCGCCTCACGCCAACGCCGCGCCGCGCCAGCTTCAGCTCTTGCTATCTTCCCTAGATTAATGCCGCACCCGCCCTTCTTCTCCCTCAACTCAAGCAGCTCGACCTCTTTGATGTTGGCATCTTGAAGTAGGCTATGGAGCACCTGCTCCGCAACTGTACTACGCTCGAGTACCTTCGTCTTTAGCAGATCCACGGGTTCATTAGCCTCCACATCGGCTCGATGAATCTCCAATGGATTTATGTGTCTTGCTAGCCCCGCAACAAGACATCAATTCGGAAGAGATCGCTCCAGCTGTTCCACATTATGGTCATTGAGAATGCGCCTTTCCTTGAGAGATTGATTGTATCTGATCTAGAAGGTCCAACAAAAATTAGGGTCATTGACACGTCGAAATTGACAGTGTTGGTGTACTCGTCTGCCAAATTCTCTGAACTCTTTATTGGATCCGTAATCGTTCAGGTACAGCACTCATCTTCTTCTTCGTCTTCTTGAAATTCACATTTTTAAATTTCTTCTTGATGTATTTACGACCATCTTTCAGAAAATGATTCCCACAATCTTGACCGTGTCTATGCGCATAGTGAAGATCTTGGCAATAAAATCTATCGGCCCCAATCTGGATCAAGTTGTTGGATTCCTTACATGCTTTCCGTGCACGGAGAAGCTACTCATCGAGGTGAAACTTCTTTCCTATCAGTAAACGGTAATCACAACGTAGCTCAATTTTTTTCGTAATTTTCCCAAATTACGATGACAAGTGTAGTGTTCAAAACTGCATCTACGCACTGCACCGAAAGAAATGTTTTTAGTATTTTTTCTCACGTGATCACCTGCATCGTTCTTTTTTGTTGTACTACTATAGTTGCCTAGGCTAGTCATAGTGGAAAGTAACTTAGACTAGTAACTCTATGGTTACCCTAAGAGCAAGTACTCCTCCGTCCTGGTTTACTCTTCCTATTTTGTAGTATCAAAATTAGACCATAGATTTAACTGACAAAATGTTAATGCATGTCACTAAAAATTATATCGTTGGATTCGTATTTGAACATAATTTCAAATGATATAATTTTTGGTGACATGCATTGGCATTTACTTAGGTAAATCTATGGTCAAAATTTTACACTAAATACGAGGTAGTACAAAAGTGGGCTATAACGGCCCTCCACTATGTAGGCCAAAACACGTGCCAAATTCACTTGTGATGCATTTGGCATTGATGCGCCTCCATTGCTCACCTGGTGCCCCAATCTGGATCACCTACTTTGCTCCGGTGCCAAATTAACTCATGCAATGAAAAAACACTTACGTGGGAGAGATTGAGGACTGAGGCAATAAAAACACTTGTTTGGGATAGTGAGAGGCTGGTGTAGTTGGTTTGATTGATTTGTTTATACATGTGGGTCTGTGTGCACAGCAGTGCCAACTCTCTCACATCGCGAGAGCGGTGGAAAAATCTTTTGATTTGACATCGATGCGTATTATGTGGCATACTTTTGAGAAATATGGCATCGGCCACATAGTGGAAGGCAACAAATGCCCAAGCTCTTCACGTGCTCCTAGGTAAATGAGAGGAGAGAGAGAGAGAGAGTGGAAAAATATCACTAGCCAGCCAACCCTATCATATGAGCGAATGATATTGGTACCTCTTGATGACACGACAATCTTATACAGCCAGCTGCTCTAATATGTTCTCTTCTTTTGCAGATAAAAAAAGACCCGAAAGTGAAAAATGTGCTGCACTATAACAATCTCATCGAATGCCTTGATCTCCATCTTACAGAAATTGATTTGATCGACTACCGAGGCAGCACATCTGAGATTAAATTGTCCAGGTTCTTTGTTCTAGAGGCAAGTGTGCTCAAGGTAATGAGGTTTAGCATTCTCTGGTGCAACAATGAATGGCGCGCTGATCACCGCAAGCGTCTAAGCCTAAATGACAAAGTCTCCGCAGAAGCTGAATTTATTTTTGAAACATCAAGTGGCCAGAGACTCGAAAATTTATTTTCCCATTAGTGACTTGTCAGGGCGGTGGATTTTAGTTTTTACGATAATGCTGCATCCACCTAAAGTAACGAAAGTTATTACGTCCTAGTAATTCCCTCTTCGTAGGTGCAGCATTACTCCTAACATTTGTAATATCAGTTTGAAACTTGTAATATTGACGTGTCCTATTCCTGCGTTTTCAAAATCCTGCGAACCAAAGAGGTCCCGAGTTGGTGATGATGTTGTGCCTGCCATCTTTCACCAATAGCCGTCGGATCTAGATTTGACGCATACAAACCAAACTTCTCCAGTTTTGCAAAAAGATGCCCGCACTTGTTCCCTATTTACAAACAACTCCTTGTCTCTCACAATCAGCCTTATCTCCTCCCCACCACATCTAGAAGGCCATGGAAAAATCTGGCGCGATGGCCGCTGTCGGCACCGTCCACCCCCAATCTTGGTGTTCCGTGCAATGCACGGGCATCTACGCATGGGAAATTATGTCCAACACGGCTAGTTGTAAGCAAGCTAGCTCTACATCCATGATGATAGTGACTGCAGACGGTGACGCTGACTATGCTATGCCGAACACGGCGCCTATACTCAAGTGTCATCTCCGACGCAGGGTCTTGTCACTTCACTGTGAGGAGCAGCACATAATAATTTGACCAACGGGTAGTACAGTACTACTACATTGGTAGTACTACTACTAGTACTAGCACCACCGTCTGGATTTAGTAGTACTACCACGTCCATCTGGATTTTGTATTTGACTAGCAATATCTAGTAATGCATGCCACAAAAAATGTACTACTCCCTCTGTAAATAAATATATGGTGTATTGTTTTATTCCTTCCGGTAGATGGCTCAAATCTGAAGTCTCGTCAATTAGACTACTATTGTACTCACCGAGCGCTCAGCTTTGTAAGCTACCAACAAAAAATTGCAATCAAAGACTACTATTGTACTCCCTCCGTACTGGTGCATTAGTCACGTTACGAAAACCAAATAGTAATCCCAAAACTTTTAGGTGCGGTGCATTAACTACCCACCTCGTACCCTGATTTTTGCCATGAAAAAAGAAATCACCCAATACGAGACATGGGGTGCGTATGCATCCAATGACTTGAGACTACTCCCTCGTCTAGGTGTATAAGTCATCTTAGAGCAAGTGAAAAAGAGGAGTGGGCTCTCATGCAAGAGCCTAGCTATATGCGGATTCCTAGGCCGATATATAATAAATATGAAGAAAGAGAGAGAGAGAAGATGAGAAAAAGTAGTACTCTTATAGCCAGCCTTATAGCTAACCTTATTGTATGAGTGGCTACAAGTGATGACTCTAGTCCCTCCGTCTAGGTGTGTAAGTCACCTTACAAAAACCAAATAATCCCAAAACACTTAGGCATGGTACATTAACTCCCTCCTCGTTTCTTGTTTCGTGACATATCAACCAATAAGGGATGTAGGTCGTGCATGCTTTTAATGACTTGAGACTGACAAACATGACATGCAGTGGTTAGTTCATTGCATGCAATGCTACTAATTAGCAAAAAGACATTAATGTATCTCGTTTTCCCCTCCGCCTTGGTCGCGGTGCACAACCTAAGATAACTTATACACCTAGACGGAGGGAGTATATGACATGGCAACATCATATAGTCAGCAGCTGGCTATACTATTAACCATGCTCTTAGGTTGTGCACCGTGAGCAAGACGAAGGGGAAAGCGAGAGAACTTAATGTCTTTTTTCTAATTAATAGGATTATATGCAATGAACTAACCACTGCATGTCATGTTTGGTAGTCTCAAGTCATTGAAAGCATGCACGGCCCACATCTCTCATTGGTTGATATGTCACGGAATAAGAAACGAGGAGGGAGTTAATGTACCGTGCCTAAGTGTTTTGGGATTATTTGGTTTTCATAAGGTGACTTACACAACATTTTTGGTTACATGCATTAACATTTTATTAGTTAAATCAAAGGTCAAAACTTGGCGCAAAATGCAAAGGGGGCCAATAAACCAGTAAACATCAAAGTTCTCTCGTTTGGCCCCAACTAGAGGTCTGGTGAGATGACTATACTGCACCGGCACGGAGGGGGACGCAGCTTCATTGACTTACTGCACCTGCGTTTGGGTGAATGACACTTGGGCCCAACAGGTGGCTGGCCCACCTGTCATACAGCCAAAGGCAGGTGCAGTAGAGGGCCAAGGAGTAGATGGCCAACACACATGTGAATGCGACGCAGTCTGCACTTCTCATATAAAGGCTCCCCGGCTTCCTCGCCAGTCCAATATACGAAATCCTATGCACCTATGCACCCTAACCAAGGGCAAGAGTGATCACTCCAATCGCAAGATCAGTTGACTAGAAGCTAGACCCATGGAGGCGATGAGCGCGAGCATCAGCCGGCTGTGCCAGATGGTCCACGAAGCCGGCCTGCGGCCCGGCACCGAGGAACGTCTCCAGGTCGTGCTTGAGGCCACCAGGGCGAGAGGCCGCTTGGACGACAACTTCGTCTCCTTGTTCGACAAGGTCCTCGTCGGCTTCCTCGACAAGTTCAACATCATCAAGAAGCTAGCGGACGACCTTGACGTACGCCTCCAGCCCACGCGCCCAGGATCTGCAATGCCCGCCACCCTCAACGGCCTCTATGGTGACAACCTCTTCGAAGCATTGGTGGCCCTGCGACTGCCCGCTGTCGCGCCAGAGAATGTCCACGTCAAGGTTGCGCTCACCGCGCAATGCCTGGCGCAGCAAGACACCGTCGACATAATCACCCGCGTCTATGGGCAAATCGTCCACAAGGACTACTACGTGCCACGATAGGTCGCTGGCCTTCTTGACCCGCATGGCAACCTTGGACGGCATTGTTCAGAAGCACGTTGAGCTCGCCGCCAACGCCACTGCTCCTCACACGTCGGTTGGTGACCCGGCGCACTAGGGCGTGAGGATGTCATTGATGGATCTATATGTATCTTTATCTTTCTGTCAAATCCATGTAGTAGTATATGGTACAACTAGTAATTATCTTACCTTTCGCATCAACTTCATAATTTTCATACGTACTCCATGCATGAACCACGCCAGAACCAAACTTCTCATTACTCTAGGGAAAATCGTTATTTCTATCTATCGGCCGCGCCATGGAGCAGAGCCAAATTTTACAAGTTACAAGTTCAAAAGGAAAAGCCTGCCGTGTTTGCGTCGCACCCCCACACGGTTGGTCCGGCACGCCGCTCGAGGGGGAATGTGTGTTGTGTTGCATTTTCACTTACAAGTGGGACCGCAGTTGAGGAAACCGACTATCGGCAAACCCCCACCCCGCCCACCGTGCGATGGCTGAGAAAACAGGAGGGAGAAGAGATGGTTGTAGCATGGACTCCAAGAAAATTGGTGTCGGATGGGACTCATGTGGGTGGCGTGTGTCGTACTGCTAGACGTGAATGCTAGTTATGGCCCATGCCACCCCACTATATCAAGCCTATATCGAGGTGCTGGTTACGTAGAACAAATTTCCTGGAGTCCGTGCTCAACCCTCCTCTATCTCTCTTCTCAGCCAGCCAGCAGGCGCGTGGAGCCCATCGTCTGTTTGCTCACATGCGGTCCCACATGTCAATGAAAACGCAAGAGGACCCACTGAACCTGCACATCTTTCACCTCGACGTGCTGGTGATGAAAAACAAATCCAATAAAGATCCTCGGTGGCCGCTTTTGGAGTTACTCAAGAGTAGTAAGATTCTATTTACAGTTTAACCCAAGATGCACATCACGTGGCTTCAACTACCACTCCATTTTCTTGCATGACACGACCTGGATGCTGGATGTCCCACGTGTCGGCAAAAGGAGGAAGAACTCGACCAAATCTTCTCCACATTTAGACCGGAGGAGTAGGAAACACGGCAAGCCCTGTGCCTACATCATACTACGTACAAGCCCACCTCACGTAGTCACGCTATCACGCAGTCACGCTATCATAATATTCCTTGACCATAGGCCGCATGCAGGTACTGACTCCTCCTCTAGCCGCTCGGATCTACACCGTCGGCGGTCCGCCGGCAGATACATGAATGGCGGTCGGCCGGGCTCGGTGCTGGCCCAAAAGCTTGTCGGCGCACTGTTACCACTCATTACATGTGACGACTGCCCAAAGAAGGTCTTGCGCCGCGTGTCTACAACGCCGGAACATCCCGGATGGGTGTTCATTAAGTGCTCAACCGATGGGGTATGTGCTATTTTAGCTTCGGTTGTGCTCTCGGTTAGACTAGTTGTGCTAACTTAAAATTTTATTGTGTAGAATGGATGCAAGTTTTGGTATTGTGAAGAAGAGTACATCGATATATTGATAGAGCACAATTTAGTAGATGTTGTAGCACTTCTAGCTAGCATAGAGGCTAGAGATGAGACTAGTGCACTTGTTGATAGAATAGAGGCTAGACATGAGACTAGATGCGAGGAAGCAACGTCTACTTCTTTACACTCGAAGAAGAAAGAAGCACGCAAGACCGAGCCTCCGCAGATCAACAATGAATGCATCGAGAAGGCACTAAACCCACTTACAGGAGCAGTTATCGAAGTTGGATATCTTCTAAAATGTATTCTTGTGGTTCTTATTTTCTTTGGTTTTGCTTTTTTAGTCAAATTTTGGTGATGTATTTCCATGTACCAAAAATCAATGATGAAAAAATGATATGTGTTTGCAAAGAAAAATGTACGCGGCCGGGATGCGTCCGCGCGCTGGGCGCACGGCCACCGCATCCGAGAAATGGCCCGGACTCAACCCCATTGCCCTACCCAAACGGACAGAATCCAGGCAAAACGGAGGTCCGTTTGGGGTCGTGCGTTGGAGTTGGCCTTACAAGTGGGACATCAGTTGAGGAAACCGACTATCGGCAAACCACCACCTCGCCCGCCGCGCGATGGCTGAGTTAGAGAAACAAGGAGGTTGAAGAGATAGCTGTAGCACGGACCCCAAGAAATATGGTGTCAGATGGAAGTCGTGCTGGTGGCGTGTGCCGTACTCCTGGACGTGAATGCTTGTTCTGGCCCATGCCACCCTACTATATATCGAGGATTCGAGGTGTTGGTTACGTACAGCGAACACATTAACATATGGCCCACCTCACACTGTGCCCAAATTTCCTGGAGTCTGTGCTAGGTTAAAAAGTGTTCTTTGTGAGGGTGGGTGGCTGGTATCAAGTTTAAAACTTGTTGCATATACGTAGACGTAGAGATGGTGCAGCAGTTTTGAAAGTTTGAACCCAAACATTAGATAACCTATTGCAATGCACGTACAATTATGTATTCGGAAAATATTTTGTTGCCTCTTCGCAGCACCCACTCAGAGAAGCGACTCGAAAGCCATTCATAAATTTAGTAAGTTTATCACAGGCATATCATTTTATTACATACAACAGGTCATGAACCCACAACGACAACGAGGATACATTATAAATACTAAAGTTTTCACCACACAACAAATAACAAGCAATGAAATGAACTTCATCTCAACCAATCCTCGGCGTTGGAAACGCTTGCTTTGAACCGGAAGTGATTCTCTGGGAAGGGGCAGCTACTGTCAATCTCGAGACCAACGGAAGACTGATCATCCAGGCTGAAGCGGCCTGTGTCAGGACACATATTGTGATAGCCACGGTCGGGAACCATAGCAATGTCCGAGGTATAGATACAATTGCTTCTCATAAATGGTAGTAACATTGTGTCAACAGCAGTTGGATCGCCTTTCACCATCATTGGATAGTTTTGTCCAAGGAAGAGCGAGTTTCCTCCAAGAGTATCAATACTAAAGCAGGGAGAAGGTGTTGGCGCTAGCACAGTAGTATCCATCCCGAATACCCTGCAACGAATGTTGGAATAGGTCCAAAGAGTGCGACCATGGGAGACAACACCTGCTTCCTTAGTAACATCAGCAGTGCCCTGTATACAGACAAGAAGAGGTGATCCATTAGAATAAGTTGCCAGGCGCCACTGAGTATATGGGTCCTCATGCTCGTGATCATCATCATTGTCATCTCCCCCTTGGTAATAAAATTTTTCAAATATAGGTGGTGGAATGTTCACAGGACCTTGGAAACACAAGAAGGTATATTAGTAAAGGGAAACTAGCTAACCCGCATGCATGTGGATGAAACAATTATAATTACGGTGGAAGACAAACGTACCGAAAGCATAAGGATTCCATGCAAAAACAGTGCCACGAGTGGTGGCAGCAAACACAAGACCCCCGTATTGAATTGCATCACGGTACTGACCATCCGTGTATAGAAATTGATTTTTGAGCAATATCCATCGAGGCGTGGAAGTAAGGACGGCAACAAGCTTGTCGAAGATAGCAACAACTTCATAGTTCATGTAATCCCAAGAGCGGTTGGGAACTCGACAAATTGCTATCTTCCGTAGACGACAGTCATCATGATTGTAGTTGAACGTACGTAGAATACCGGTGTGCTCAACCTCTGGGCAGCCTGAGATTTTTGGAAGTGGAACCCGGTGATGAGTGTACACATTCACAAGTTCCCACTCGCAGTTGTACCCAATATAAACAATCCAATCTTCATTTGCACCTGCCCAAGCCTTACCCTCAAGTGATGGCATCTTAACATCACATGTATCATTATCAAGCGGCATCAACTTGCACAAGGCGAGGCCTGCGTCATCTGCGCGCCAGTGACCAGGGTCACGGTGAAGAAGACAGGGGAGATCAAACCGCTCCTGGACCCTTGGGTTCCTTGTAATGATGTTATTAGTTGAGTCGAGAATGGTCTTGAACGAACCTGCCATGCTAGCCGAGGTGATGACATTGCACCGATCAATGAGTTCCTCCACCACGTCATCTTTCAGATCGGGGCAAGAATAACGGGGTCGTTTCCGGCCTATTCCCTCCATGGAGAAGACGATCGAACAATGGCAGAAGGAAGGGTGAAGGCAAATGGAGGAGGGAGGAAGAGCGTGTGACAACAGTTCCAAATCGAGAGGGAAAGGCGAAGAGTCGATGGACGGTTGTCACGGTACACGAAGAGGTGCCCCGGCCTACATAGACGTCCGTTCGGAAATTGTACAAAAGGACTCGCCGTCGTCTCACTGACATGTTGGAACGGGACCACATGTCAACGAAACATGGTGTGTAATTTCTCGCGCAAAATGCGATCTGGCCGCGTTGGCCCAAGGTGTCGCATTAGTTATCGACCTTTATTTTTTTAATGACGTGCCGTTCAGTTTTGAAGCACGACTAACTGGTACTGTATGCAGAGAAAATATAAAATACTCTACCACTACTCCACCTAGTACTAGTAGTATAAAAAAGATATATAGGCTGGAGCTTCAATGCTTTCTTGCTAAGGGCTTCCCACTTGCTTCTCACACTATCACCCTCTCTCCAGATCTAAAAAAGATGGCCTCTCTCTCCCTCCTCACCGGTGGTCACAGATCCGCCAAGGAATAAAAGGACGTGCAGCGTTGACGCACTCGTCGTTAGCGAGCGAGGTCACGCACTGACGACAAGGCTGTCCTCTCAGACCTAGCGCCCGCGCGGGATGGCCTCCGTCCCCAAGCTCGCTGCCGTAGTGTGTGCGGAGGACAACGACCACGAGCGAAGCCACTTCCCGCCAGCCCTCAGGTATGCTACCTCTTTTCAAACCATACCCTTGTTCTATTGCCCCATCTGCCATGTCACTGCATGTGGATCTTTTTCCACTCCACCATCTTCCCAATTTTCTATCCTCTGCTCTGCTGGTCACGCAGACGAAAACCTTAACTTGCACTATTAAAGGAAACCCTACTTCATGCAGACTAATCCATGTCTGGGTTGAATAAGGAAAGGAAGGGAGACTGTATTGTCAAAGAGACTAGGCATTGAACCCGCATCTAGGTTGAAAAGGGGAAAATTAGTAGCTAAGGAACGAGTCTCGTGTCTCTTGGTTGAAGAAGGGTAGAAAGGCATGACAACGCAATACAGAATGACCAGGTCGATCGGTTTGTTGTCCTCACATAGGAAAAAGGTGGCTAAAGAGAACAAAAATGGGACATAATCCACATATGCTGCCTGGATATTTGTTGCTCTGGGCACAATACCTCCCTCACCACTCTATGCGTCCGTGGAGGTACATCGTACTGGTGCGCCCACTGTCCGAATGGGCCTCCCATGCTCTTCTTGCCACTTTTTTGCTGTTAGTATAACGCCAGCGGTCAAGTCAAGCAATGCTACTGCTAAAGTGATGCCACATTTAACTAATGTCGCACTCAGTCTAATGCCACCGATAAATTTAAGCAATGCCATTTAATGTCACTGGATTATTTCAGGGTTAGCTGTTGATTGTGGATGTATTAAAGATTTTTCAGCTAAGGCATTCTAATGTTGTTGCACAGTCAGTATACCAACGATGAATCTTGTTACTACCTTCAGATTATTGCACTGTTAATGCTTATAGATTACATACCTCGAGTTAGTTAATAATATTTACCTTGAAGGTAGCAATTTTTTTATATTGTCATTAGTTAATAATGCTAGTTACCTTCAGACTTTTGTATTTGGTTTAATGCTCTTGCATAGCTAGTATACCAATGTTGAAACTTGTTACCTTTACATTTTTTATTGTTAATTCTTATAGAAATCTTCCAGTGCAAGAGCTTATGGAAATTTGTTCAGTAAAACCATTGTATTGTACCCTGTAATAAAATAACTACTCTACTGTTGCACTAGCCACTAGATTAGTCTATATTTGTACTATTCGAGTGGTGTTGCATTAGCGTATGGACATATATAAAGTGTGGCAAGCTTTCCCAAATATGTGCTCAAGAAAACTACTACCTATTTTTCTAAATACTAGACGTTTGGGTACTTTAAATTGAACTGCGAAAACGTCTTATATTAAGGAACAAAGGGTGTAGAGTTCACTCAAATTATCCCGGTAAAGCTAGTCACACCTTTGTTAAAATTAATGTTCATTATGTTATCGGAGGAGGTCTGTATGTTTGTCTCTAATGCCTGTCGACTACATACCTGACATCATGATGTAATGTTAAGTCATTTCCTTTTGTACAGTGTCACTGAATTGTTAAGGCGGTGATGGCATTTTATTTTAGTTGAACTGCACAAAATATTCTTAAAAGAAGAGGAAAGGTCAGGAATGGCTCAATATTTTTAGAAAAAACTATGTATGCCTTCCTGACATTAGCCGATGTTGCCTTATTTATTCCTTCAAACAGGTGGTTAGAAACGGTCTTGCTACCTTTTCCCATTAAGAAATGGGAATGCTTATATTTGTGAGTCTATGCTTCAACTAGTGCCACTTTTATAGTAATCACACTTTCAATATCTATGCAAATAGGGATGCTCGATTTTAGTGGAACTGCACAAAAAGTTCAAATGGTTCAACATTAGGAGCATGTTTTCTTCCAAACCTTTATATCCAATTGGATGCACTATGTGTTGTTCATTACGAAGGTACATGGTTTGCTACTATCTTGCTACTCTTTTTGTACTGTCATTAGATAGTAATACTACTGGTTTGCATGTGAATTTATTGGCAGGGTGGACCTACATTGGAGGTGCAGGACAGGATTCAATGGTTGGATGCTCAATTTCGGTTGTATCGATTTCACCTCTTCCATCACTGCGACCATGGATATCCTTGGTCTGATGAAGAATATGCCCTATATTTCTGCTCTGAACGAGCAAATCAATTCAGTATGAAATTGTCCAGGGCAAAACATGACTGCATCAAATTGTCCAGTGCAAAACATGACAGATGCTAAGCGGAAGAGACGTGTTTAAACCGAAAATACAAGGTGGGGTATATGTTTACTAGCTACTTGATATTTGTGCAGACAGAGATGTCTGACCATTGCTATTTGGCAAACAAACAAAGTGACCGCAATTTTGGTTGAACTGCACAAGAGAATAGTATAGTCACTGCATGCAGTGCCATTTGAAAATAGACACAGAAAGATTGGATAGTCACTTCATGGACTGCGGAAAAGTTGTACTGTAATATTTATTGGCCAACACTAGGTGCTTCATTGCTTTGGTCTGATTATACAATGGGCATCATTTTGCCTAATTTAAAGTTTGTATTCCGAAAATAGTCTCGCCGTGTGATCGAGAGAAGACCAAATCATGTTGCAGTGGATGTTCCTCCATCATGTGTGGTTCATTCTCATGGTTCCAGCTGTTGGTGAAACCACTTACGTTTGCAAGAGGAATTGTAGACTTCACAAACAAATTTGTCTTTCACTCTGTACTGAATGTTGGCCAAGAGAAGCATCCATGTTAGTAGGAAGAACAGATGTTTTTTCTAGATCTTTTCTTTTGGAGCTACATATTTGTATATGATCTGTGAATCATTGAGATGCATTCACATGTTGATCTTATGTATGGGAATCGTACTAGTTGGTTTTGAATTTGGGCTACTAATGTGAACATATTACAATGCCAGGCCTGTGAGTCTCGTGTGAACATTTCGAACGGATCGGCTCTTACTGTTGTGCACAACATGATCCTTATTTCTGTGTTCTCAGTGTTTACAAGTTACTAATAGTTCCTTATTTCTGTTCGTTTAGTGTTTACAAGTTACTGATCGATCACTAGCTAGCCTACTAATGTGCTCCTGGCAGTTTTAGTTGCGACACAAGATCCGAAGTGGCAGTTTTTTGAATAAAAATGCCTACCTCTGAAGAAACTGACAAGCTGCTCTGAAGAAAATGCCATGCGAATCTGAAAAAACTGCCTGCAAAAATGTTCGCAAATGCCTTATCTCCCAGCGAACGTTCATCAGCTAATGTGATCCTACACGTACACCATCCGACCTAGTCGATCCTACACGTACACTATCTGACCTACTCGACCCTACACGGATAAATAGCGGATCACGCACGTACTACCTCCTTTTCGGTTTGCAGGGCTCAATTCAAAAAACAACCTACTCGATCCTACACGAATAAATAGTGGATCACACACGTACTACCTCCTTTATGGTTTGCAGGGCTTAATTCAAAAATCTCACCAACCAAGGTAGATGATGAGTGGTGGAATCATTTTTGACAAGGAGGGAGTACCTCATCTGGATGATTCGAGTGCACTCGTTTGACCGTCATGCCAGCGTGCGACCCAGCACGGACGGGACGCACCACTGACAGGACGGGATGACACAGTCATAATTTCAGTTTTTCTAGTTTTCCACGGCAAGCTGGCGCGCTAAGCCATGCCTGCTTATGCATTGAATTCCGATGACCGCGATGACCGTCTTGTTTCCCGTAACACGCTGGTTCGCCTACCTTCCGCCTATAATTATTGTTTCCCGGGCTTCTCCGGTTGCACCATCACCCAACTCGCCCTATCCTCATAAGCCCCCACCGGCCCGACGTCGCTCGCCACTTATCCTCGCTCTCGCCACGTCCGCCATGCCCCCGCCCGTCCGTGATAGGCGACGCCGGAGTCGGTCACCGCCGGAACTAGTGTTCGGTTTTTCACCGAAAGGCAGACAGAGGGAGGAGGCATTCTATCGGTCTTTAGATGGCAATGCGAAGTATGAGGAGTTGTTGGAGCGCGACCGCCTGGCGGAGGAGCAGCGTATCACTGATTTGCGCCGCCAGTAGGACATGGAGCAGCAGCGCACCGACGCTCTGAGTTGCGAGCAGAGCGCCCACAACTGGGCTGACTACATGGAGGCCGGCGCCCGGCAAATAGCCCTATAGGCTGTCGGGCACGCACGCGTTCGCGATGCCGAATTTTACTACCAGCTCGTCAAGTGGGTTTCCCGCTTAGAAGCCGAAGCTTCGGTGGACCATGCCGGCATGGAAAGGGCCAACGCGCGCGAGGAACGCGCCCTATCGCACCTCTGGCGAGTCCGAGGTGAGGTGGAGGATGCCGGTGCCGGCGTTTAGCGTGTACCGCAGATGGTGGCCGGCATCGTCTAGTTATCTAAGAGTAAGTTAGTACTTGTACACTACTAGAGTATTAGTGGGAGTAGATAGTTAACTTGGCTATGATGGTTATCAACGTGGAAGTTCAGTACTCTATATCTGGATCAGACCTGTTACTTTGCTCTGAATGTTGAACTTTCCGTTTGAACGTATGGAATGGGCTGTTATTTTTTTAGATGGGTTGTATTTGTCCGCCACGGGTTTAGAGGCTGACTTGTGGGCCTACCAGGTTGACGCGTACACAATCAGGAGATGATTGTACGTGGAGAGGATGACAGCAGGGACCCACCAAGGTCATGGCAGTATGCAAGAGAGTGCCTCCTTATTTCAAGCCAATAAAAAGGCTCCTCCTAATGGATTTCTGACATCTGGGTCCCATGCCATTGTCAACGTAGTCAATAAACAAGAGAATTGCACAACGAGCGACTGACACCAGGGACCCAGCAGCTCGGCCAGTTATTTTTGTTTTGGGTTAATTTGATAAATGCCACTCCAAATCTGGTGATTCCGAGAAATGCCACTGCAATTTCCAAACTTTGCAAAATGCCATTTCATGCCATTTCCAGTGGCATTTTTCGAAGTCTGGAGTGGCGTTTTTTAAAGTTTGCAAAAATTGCAGTGACGTTTTTCAAAGTTTGGAAAAATTGCAGTGGCATTTTTCAAAGTTTGGAAATTGCAGTGGCATTTTTATGAATCTCCATAACTGGAGTGGCATTTATCTAATTTGTTTTTGAGACAGAAGCAGGGTGTCAACTGGGCTGTGCAGGGCACTCTGGCCTGTCTAGACATGCTTTTCTTTTATGTTTACCATAGACCAGCCCAGTAGTTTTTTTTCTTTCTGAAAATGGCTAGCCTAGTTCTTTTGTGATTTGTCAAGTAAGTCGCTTTGTCATGC
Organism: Triticum aestivum; assembly: GCF_018294505.1. Lineage (NCBI taxonomy): Eukaryota > Viridiplantae > Streptophyta > Magnoliopsida > Poales > Poaceae > Triticum > Triticum aestivum. Next base: position 323,828,977 of record NC_057811.1, on the reverse strand, counting down.
GTGTTGGGCTGCAAATCTTGCAAAATGAGGAGAGCTTCATTCGGCTGGCCAAGAAAATGGCCTATCAGTAATGAGAAATGGGCTGTACATTTTTAAAACACATCAAACCGGCAATTTGTTTCAATTTTTTTCATTTAGAGATTTTAAATTGCATTGATTTTTATGGGTGGACAATTTGTTGGATTTTATATAGATATACATTTATTTTTAAATCAGTTTGAATGTGACTCGAAATTTCGGGATTAAAAACAGTTTGGACCGCACCGAAATATGCAAAATTTCATATAATTTTTTAACTCTGGCCACGATATGGGCTGTAATGCTAACAAAAAGAATATGGGCTCCAGGAAAACCTTAAGAATTCGCAAATGGGCTGTAAGTTATTAGAAATAATGGTAGATGGGTTGTATGCTGTTTTCCACAGATTTGAGGCTTTCCTAAAAAAAAGGTTGACGCACAAGCAGTGGCTGTTGGATGTCCATCCAACGGCCGCCGTGCTTCTTCAATCTCTACTCTTCCTGCTCCAGCCGCTCAAACAAGCGCCGGCGGGACTGCCTGCTCCCTCCTCCCGCGGTCGGCTGTGCTGCCGCGCAAGCCTCACCGCCCCATCGTACTCCCATCGCCAGCCTAGCCATCCCTCTACTCACCCACACTTGCTGTTATTCTCCGGCGACGGAAGACGAACCAGTAAACCCTCGTACTCCCCTCCGCGTGGGAAACAACTGCCGAGTCTTCCCTGGCTCCGTGCCGTTCCCTTCCTAGGCCTCGCCGTCGTCCACCGCCCTGATGCTCTCGGCGTGGCGTGGTTAACGAACAACATGCATCGGAAGTGGACTGTACGTGGAGAGGCTGACAGCTGGGTCCACGGCCGTGTGACAGCCTGATTTTTGCCCTCTCTTATTTGCCTGATTTTCATTTGGCTTTATTTTGAAATTTTGAGTTTTTGAATCTTTTCATATGGACTTAAACACTTGGGTACCCTTGGCTTTCACCCAAGTGCATCATTCCCCTCTCTAATCATCATTCCCCTTCTGATCCACCTCAAAATAATCTTGGGAATATTTTTCTTAAATGAAAAATATTCATTTTTCCTCTCTAAAACCCTAGCTAGTTCAATGAGCTCCAAAGCCACCCTAATTTTCCTTGCCCACAAAAATCTAAGAAAAATCACAAATATTCTTTGAACCCTAGGGCACCTTCCTGAGCAAAAATATTTCATCACTTTTTGGAATATTTTTGCTACAGAAAATATTTTCTGTTCTGATAAAAATGGTGGTTTCTACAGCAACTACCATTTTACTTGCTCCATTGTGCCTGAACTTTCTTGTGCATCATCACCTTAGTAGATGATGGCTAGCCTCCAAAGCACAACCCCCAACTCCCAGCCGTTTGACCTCAGTAACCTCTCAAAGTTACTGATCAGAAACTTACCTGGCTTGTAAAATCTTCTCTACTGCATCTGGAGCCAAACCAAAGCGTGGTAATCTTCAAAACTACCACGATCAACAAGCCAGACATGATCTTTGGATGTTGGTCGGCCTGAGGGGAGAGTTCACGCGGTGACCACGCGTGTCCATGATGCCAGCATGCGTGTCGACGCGCTCTGAGTCCCGCTGAGCGCTCTGTTCGCGCGTGCTCGCTTCCCCCGTCTGCCCGAGCGTGCCAAACTTCGCCACCATCCTCGTCTCAATGCCATTAACTCCCCCCTGGTGCTCGCCGATGCCGGAGCTCGCCGCAGCAAGCACGGGCGCGGTCCGGCCAACGCCACAGTGCGCTCTGCACTGTGCTCGTCGCCTTCCTCTTGATCCTGTACTCGTCCCCGTTCGCCCACAGTCCCCGCGTGAGCTGCGTCGCCTTCTCACCCTCTCAAGCCGGGCGCAGTGTCCAGGTGTCGCCGGCGGAGCCCCGATCCACCCCCGATGCTCGCCTATAAAAGGAGCCACCCCCAGCCTCCTCGAGCACCATCCTCCACTCCCACACACTCCACAAGCGTGTAGATAGCCGTAGCCCGGCCAGGCAGGCCGCGGGCCGCCGTCCCCAAGCTCAAGCTCGCTGGCGATCCCCTCAGGTCGTCGCGGTAGCTCCAGCCCCTCCCAGGCCAGGGCGACCTTTCCAAGGCCTCCGCCTCTCTCCGGTGAAGCCATCCCGTCCCCTTGGAGCCCCTGAAGTTGCCTCTGCTCGCCGTCTTCCTCATCTCCGGCGACCACCGCCCTCTGCCTCCGCTTGCGAGGTCGATTCCGACGCCGTCCGACCACCCCTAGCTACGCTACGGGTACGGGCAGGTGCGCCTCCGTCCCCTCTCTCAATCCCTCCCTCTCGTTTTGGCCAAGGAGCCCTCGTCGCCGGCGAGAGCTCCGGCGAAGCCGCGACCCCCTCTGTTTCCTTCTCCCCCTCCACCTCACCTGACTAGCGGGCCCCGCTAGTCAGCCACTCTGTACGCGCGTGAAGCGGTACGAGTGGTGGCGCCCTGAGGCTTTACGCCTTCGACGTCACCCCCCTAGTCTGTTTTATTTAAATTCAAATTCAATTAATTTCCAGAGAGCTTCAAACAGCTATAACTCTTCAACCATAAGTCCAAATGAATTGATTCTTTTTGCATTATGTTCTTTGCAAAGAAATCTAGCAGCTCACCAAAGATGAGATTTTTCTGAGCTGTCTAGAATTTCTGGTGATTTTCAGAAGTGTTCTTGATATTTTCTTCTTGTGCTTAAAATTATTTTCAGAGGGTGAGGCTTGTCTTGAGGATCACCAGAAGGCTTGTGAACCTCATCTGCACTAAGGCAAGCCACAACAACATTTTCATGGTGTCATTTCAATATTTATGATTTTCTTACTTGAATGAAATGATTAATCCATGCATTTAAATAACTATTATGTTATTTATATTCTGTTAAGTGTTTGTTAGTTATTATGCTTGATTTACAGAATGTTGAAACTAGTTTAGTTGGTAAAGCAAAGTTAAGATCTACTTGTGGAAATGATAAAATGATTTGTTATGCATATGAGTAATTACTTAAAGTTATTTTCTTGCACAAATAAAATAGTAAAATTTGATAGAAAATATTCTGTTAAGTGCTTGTTTAGCCATTTTACTTGACTTACAGAATGTTTGAACCTAACTTGGTTGGTAAAGAAATTAGGATTTGCTTGTGGTGATGATAGTATAATTTTTGCTATGCATATGAGAAATTAATCGAAGTTATTTTCTTGCATGAGAAAATAATAAAACTTGTTACAAAATATCTTGTTAAAGTAAGAGTTACCCTGACCAGGAAAGTAATATAAGTTGTTGATGTTTATGCTTAGTGTGAATATGGTTGACATCAGTCATTTTCGTTAATATGTGATGCATGTGTAGTATTGCATTTCATGGCATGCTATGACACCGGTCATTTTCATTTTAAGTTGAACCTGAATATAACTCAACTTTAATATATCGTTGACTGGGTCATGGTGCCGCTGAATCGAGTTTTTCCCAGTGCAACCACATTTGCCTTTGTGGGAAGGCCTTGATTCGGTCCATTGACATGCCTCTGGTCGGTGCCTCCAACTAGGGAAGGTTATGGCATGCTTACCCTGGCCCGGTAAGCAGGCATAATCTTGTGTGCCCGTTGTTGAGATTATGGTACCGGGTCCCCGAGTGGGATCGTTTTGGCCACGACGGTGGTCGTTGTGTCTTTGGTAGACACGGGGCCACCCAGGACTAGCCCGTTGGGATTGGGTCGGAGTGGCCGGGAGAGTGTCATGGCAATGGAGGGTTTGTCGGAATGCCGTTGGTCCACCCGAATGGGAGTGCGAGGCCATGGGTTCCGTGGTGTGGGTACAGTGTGCTACCTCTGCAGAGTGTATAATCTATCGATAGCCGAGTCCACGGTCACGGACGCCTCGTAGTAGGTCCCACCATGAGTCAACGTTTAATAAACTTGCACACTAAGTTATGAACTTTGCACTGTTGATGATGGCGGAAAGGCCATCGAGATGTTCGAGACCAAATATTGGTCGTGGTTGTGATCGCCGTAAGGATCACGAGTTACTCTGGTCAAGACCACGATGGTGGTTTGTTTGTGATCCGAGAACGATCACGGTTGGTAAGTCAGTCCCGAGGGACGTTTATCACAAGAGCATGATCACAGCATGTTGGAACATTATTGCATTATTAATTGGTTAATTATCATGATATTGCTTGTCATTATGATTATGCCTGTTGTGAGCTTGCAAGTACATTCAATGTACTGACCTGGCGTGTCATGCCAGATTTCAGGAAAGTCTCGTTGGAAAGGAGTGCTGCTCGAGTCTAGATCGTGTCCACATCGGTGTCCCTGTGCTATGGAGTTTCCGCTACGACGTTGTTCCGCTGCCGCGTAGTTGTTATGATCGAGGCCCCTTTATGTTCACTAAATAATGTACATATTGTTCAGCCGCACCGTGTGTGCCGCTTGGCCTCGACCCCTGTTGTAATATAAACTCTGATCCGCTAGCATCAATAAAGCGGTTGTTTTCTGTACCAAGATGTTGTGTGTTGCCAGAAGACATGGTCTCTGGGCTGGCAATGCATGGTAAACCGGTCGCTCTGAGCCGGGGTGCCACAACGCTTGGTATCAGAGCCGCGCTGACTGTAGGCCACGCTAGACTACGACACGTTAACTGGATGCTAGGCACGAGTTTAAGTGGAGTGCCGGTAGCAATAGGAGCTGGTTGTTGCATTGCCTGCACTTGATTTATATTTTTATGCTAACCTGCTAATGGTTGTGAGTGTAGATGGCTCCGGTGTCGTATCCGTGCCAGTTGCAGCTGATGCCGTACACGTCACCGCACCTCCTTCGCAACGTGTGGCGTCGGCTGTACCCCCTCGGAGACGATCCAGTCTATCGTGTGTACCGGGAGCGTCTAGCTGATTTAGTGTATGAGTATCACGCAGTGGTTACTCTGCGCACTAGTTCCGATTCCAGCTCTTACACTCGTACTTCTCGGAGCGGTTACGCCTCTACCGCTTCTCAGGCTGTCCAGTTTGCTGCATTCGAGGTCCTTGTCGAGCTTCGCTACAACGAGGTCCGAATGCAGAACCACCCAGGTTTCTATTACTACCCTTCTCTGCACGACAATGGTCGTGTCCGTTTCCCTATCATTGATCCGGAGTCTGATAGTGTTGCTAGCCACCTTGCCCGTTATGTCACTGCTAGCTATCTTATAATCCACGAGCTGGCTCGAGAGCTGACTCGTGCCCGTACTGCTTTAGCCGCTGCTTTAGTCACTACTAGATCTGCCACTACTCCATCCTCTCTGGGATTTACTCCTTCTATTCCAGCCAGTTCTAGTTCCCCTATTTCGCCGGTTACTCCTCCGAGTAGCACGGGCGTCTCGGCCGTGAATCCTCTCAGTACTCCTGCCGAGTGGGTTTCACTTCTCGCTACTCCTGTAGCTCCGATGATTCACCCTACCCCTGCCCCTGAGGGAGAGCCCTCGAGGCAGCATCGTCGTGTTACCTTTAACTCGGAGGTTTCCGTTAACCTCGTCAGTTCAGGATCCGAGTCCGCTTCAGGGGAGGACACCGCAGCACCAGCAGAGCAGTAGTACCTCTGAGTATTCGCAGTCGTCCGGATGATGTACGGATGTAGTCATACGAGTCATGATGTTTCGTTGCATGTATGAGAGTAGTTGAACCTGGCATGTTGTTTATCTTTCATGTATGAGTCTATGTATAATTATGTTGGGACTTTATTCGCCGTATTTTCTTCGCTCTTTTGTTTTCTTCCGGGATTTGTTGTTGGCTTTTCCCCAAATTTATTCTTGGATGTTTCTCATCTCGATTGCGTTGTCTTGGGAAAAATCCACAATAGGATGACGCGGGGAGGCAGCAGTAGCAACGTTCGTGAGGGAACTCCTGTTCGTCGTTCCGCACGACAGGCAGGACATTCTCCCGAGCCGTACGTTCCGCCACCGCCTCCACCGCCAAATCCGCCCTCCACCGAGCAAATTCTGCGTATGTTTGAGGAAAGAAGGAACAATGATCTGATTGAAATATTAAGAAGTGTGCAAGCTATGGTTGGACAGAATGGAAATCAGAACGGTCATTACTCAAAGCTGTCAGATTTTCAAAGGACCAAGCCACCCAGTTTCAGTCAGATTGTTGACCCATTGGATGCAGACGATTGGTTGCGTACCATTGAGAAAAAGCTTGAGATTGCTCGTACTGAAGAAAATGATAAAGTTCCATTTGCAACTCATTACCTTGAAGGCGCTGCTGCCATATGGTGGGAAAATGCAAAAGCCATGTGGCCTGTTGATGAAGAAATCACCTGGGAAAAATTTAAGGATCAGTTCCGGAAATATCATATCCCTACTGGAGTTATGAAGACTAAGCAGCGTGAATTTCTTGCACTCATCCAAGGAAGTCAGTCGGTGGGTGAATATTTGCAAAAATTTAATCATCTGGCACGTTACTCCCTTTATGACGTGGCCACCGAAGAAAGGAAGATTGACAGATTTCTTGGAGGCTTAAATCTGCAACTCCGGTGTACTCTCAGTATGTTTGATTTCCCAGATTTCCAAACTCTGGTGAACAAGGCTTTCATTGCTGAACGGGAGCACAAGCTTATATCAGATAATAGGCCGGTTAAGAACGACAACAAGCGTAAGTTTGAGCCAAAGAAGGATGGGCAACCAGTGCAAAAGGCTCGTACCTGGCAGCAGACTCAGGTGGAATACAAGCCCAATTGGCAACAAAATGTTAACAAGACCACCACTCAAGTCAAGAATGTCGTGACCAACCCAGTGCACGAGGAGCGTCAGCGCAATAACTCTTGTTTCAGTTGTGGGCAGAGCGGACAAATTTCCAGACAATGCCCCAAGAACAACAAGGCGAATGCCCCATTCAGGCCACAAGTCAACTTTATAGAGTCATTCCCGACCCAGCAAAACTTTACTGGGCATGTGCATCATCTCTCAGCCGACGAAGCCCAAGAGAACCCTGAAGTCGTCATTGGTATGTTTTCTGTTAATGACATACCTGCCGTAATTTTATTTGACTCTGGGGCTTCCCATTCTTTTATTTCTCGGAGTTTTGCTGCCCAAAACAAATTTCCTTGTACGCTTTTGGGCAAAAATATGCTGGTACAAACCCCGGGATCTTTACTCAAGAGCAATTTGGTCTGTCGTGATCTGGAAATCAATATCAACGGAGTCTACTTTCCAACCTCTCTGATAATTATTGAGCCTGCAAAGTTGGATATTATATTGGGTATGAATTGGTTGACCCAATATCAAGTTTGCATAAACTGCGCAACACGAGAAGTCACTTTGACCAGTCTGAAAGGCCAGACTACCAAATTCTATGCTCGCAAGAATATACCCAAGCAAGAATTGGTTTTCACCGCTGTGGCTGAGTTGGAATTAATTCTTGTGGTCAACGAGTACCCTGATGTATTTCCAGAAGAACTGCCAGGCATGCCACCAGATCAAGAGCTGGAATTTTCAATAGATCTTGTGCCCGGAACTGCACCGTTATACAAGAAGTATTACCGGATGCCCTCATCAGAATTAGTGGAGCTAAAGAAACAACTTGATGAATTGCTCCAGAAAGGATATATTCGTCCCAGCTCTTCACCATGGGGATCACCTGCTATTTTCGTGGACAAAAAGGATGGCAGCCTCCGCATGTGCGTAGATTACCGCCAGCTGAATGAGGTCACCATCAAAAATAAATATCCGCTGCCAAGGATTGATGATCTGTTTGATCAGCTCAGTGGGGCTAAAGTATTCTCTAAGATCGATTTACGAACCGGATATCATCAGCTCAAGATTAAAAAGGAAGATATTCCTAAGACCGCATTCACTACTCGGTACGGTCTTTATGAATATACAGTGATGTCCTTTGGTCTCACCAATGCCCCTGCTTTCTTCATGCATATGATGAACAAAGTATTCATGGACTTCCTCGACAAATTCGTGGTAGTCTTCATCGATGACATCCTCATTTACTCCAAGGGTGAAGAAGAGCACAAGGATCACCTCCGAGCAGTGCTACAACGACTCCGCGACCATCAGCTATACGCCAAATTCAGTAAATGCGAATTTTGGCTCAAGCAAGTTGGGTTTCTCGGGCATGTACTATCCGCCGAAGGTATAGCCGTGGACCCGAGCAAAGTAAAGGATGTGCTCGATTGGTTGCCGCCCACGACCGTGACGCAGATCCGGAGTTTTCTCGGATTAGCTGGATATTACCGTCGTTTCATTGAAGGGTTTTCCAAGATTGCTAAACCCATGACGGAGCTGCTCAAAAAGGATAAGAAGTTTGAATGGACGGAGGACTGTGAGAAAAGTTTCAATGAGCTAAAGATACGGCTGACAACCGCACCTGTATTGACTCTTCCTGACATTTATCGCAGTTTTGATGTGTATTGTGACGCCTCCAGGCAAGGCCTTGGTTGCGTACTGATGCAAGACAGCAAGGTAGTAGCATATGCATCGCGACAGCTACGACCCCACGAGGGAAATTATCCTACTCATGATTTGGAATTGGCTGTGGTGGTTCATGCGCTAAAAATTTGGAGACACTACCTCATTGGAAAAAGGTGCCAAATTTTTACCGATCACAAAAGTCTTAAATACATATTTACTCAGCCAGATTTAAATCTCCGTCAACGAAGATGGCTAGAGTTGGTCAAGGATTATGATCTTGGAATAAATTACCACCCGGGTAAGGCCAACGTGGTTGCCGATGCACTCAGTCGAAAGCCTGTCAGCTTAAATCCCATATTGAAATCCTTGCCTCCCGAACTCCAAGAGGAGATCGCTCAGCTCAACCTGGTCATAGTGGATGCTGGCCTCGCTAATATTTTGGAAGTTATCCCCACACTTGAGGAAGAGATCTGCAAGGCCCAGCCAGCTGACACCAAGCTGCAAAAATGTGCCAAGAGCCAGATGGCAGAGCAGACCCCAGATTTCTCCAAGGACAAATTCGGTACCCTCCGATTCCGTGGACGGATTTGTGTACCCAATCAGCCGGACTTAAAGAAGAAAATCCTGTCGGAAGCACACGAATCCTCATATTCCATTCACCCGGGAGGTACGAAAATGTATGAGGACCTTTGACAAATATTCTGGTGGGATGGAATGAAGAAAGACATTGCCTATTTTGTGGCCTGTTGCGACATATGTAACAAGGTGAAGGCAGAGCATCAGAAGCCAGCCAGACTCCTCCAACCGCTGCCGGTTTCGCAATGGAAATGGGATGACGTTTGTATGGATTTCATTATGGGATTGCCTAAGACTCGGCGAGGCAATGATGCAATCTGGGTCATAGTGGACACCCTAACCAAGGTTGCTCACTTCATTCCGATCAGCACCAGATATCGAGCAAATCAACTTGCACAGCTGTATGTATCCAGAATAGTCAGTCTGCATGGAGTGCCCCGAACTATCACTTCTGACCGAGGTTCCCTGTTTACCTCCGCTTTTTGGTCACGTCTCCATCAAGCCTTGGGGACAGCACTGAAATATAGTACTGCTTATCATCCTTAGACGGATGGACAGACAGAGCAGGTAAACCAAATACTCGAAGATATGTTGCGAGCCTGTGCTTTAGCCCAAGGACCTAAATGGGAAGACTGCTTGCCATATGCCGAGTTTTCTTATAAAAAAGCTTCCAGACCAGTCTAAAGATGTCACCGTATGAAGCTCTGTATGGCCGTAAGTGCCGCACTCCTTTAAATTGGTCTCAAACTGGAGATAGCCGTATCTTCGGAACAGATCTCATGATGGAAGCTGAGAAACAAGTTAAGGAAATCAGAGACAGATTGCAATTGGCCAAATCTCGACAGAAAAGTTATTATGATGCAAAGCACCGACAGATCAGTTTTGAACCCGGAGAACACGTATACCTCCGAGTCACTCCTATGAAAGGAGTCAAGAGATTTCAGACTCGTGGAAAGTTGGCACCTAGATTTATTGGTCCATTCCCGGTTATGTCCCGAGTGGGTACTGTTGCATATCAGTTGGAACTACCCGCTGAATTGGCAGACGTGCATAACGTGTTTCATGTTTCACAATTAAGACGTTGCATATCCCCGCCTAAGAAAAGGACTGCTATGGCTGAGGTAGAATTGGCAAATGATTTGACCTATGAAGAAAGACCGTTTAGAATTTTGGATCAGATGGAAAGGGTCACTCGCAGTAAAGTAAGAAAATTCTACAAAGTTCAGTGGGAGCATCACACAGAGTCAGAATCAACTTGGGAGCGGGAAGAATTTTTACAGTCACATTATCCAGAGTGGTTTTCCCAAGCAACCGAATCTCGAGGACGAGATTCATTCTAAGTGGGGGAGGTTTGTGACAGCCTGATTTTTGCCCTCTCTTATTTGCCTGATTTTCATTTGGCTTTATTTTGAAATTTGGAGTTTTTGAATCTTTTCATATGGACTTAAACACTTGGGTACCCTTGGCTTTCACCCAAGTGCATCATTCCCCTCTCTAATCATCATTCCCCTTCTGATCCACCTCAAAATAATCTTGGGAATATTTTTCTTAAATGAAAAATATTCATTTTTCCTCTCTAAAACCCTAGCTAGTTCAATGAGCTCCAAAGCAACCCTAATTTTTCTTGCCCACAAAAATCTGAGAAAATTCACAAATATTCTTTGAACCCTAGGGCACCTTCCTGAGCAAAAATATTTCAGCACTTTTTGGAATATTTTTGCTACAGAAAATATTTTCTGTTCTGGACAGAAATGGTGGTTTCTACAACAACTACCATTTTACTTGCTCCATTGTGCCAGAACTTTTTTGTGCATCATCACCTTAGTAGATGATGGCTAGCCTCCAAAGCACAGCCCCCAACTCCCAGCCGTTTGACCTCAGTAACCTCTCAAAGTTACTGATCAGAAACTTACCTGGCTTGTAAAATCTTCTCTACTGCAGCTGGAGCCAAACCAAAGCGTGGTAATCTTCAAAACTACCACGAACAACAAGCCAGACATGATCTTTGGACATTGGTCAGCCTGAGGGGACAGTTCACGCGGTGACCACGCGTGTCCATGATGCCAGCATGCCTGTCGACGCGCTCTGAGTCCCGCCGAGCGCTCTGTTCGCGCGTGCTCGCTTCCCCCATCTGCCTGAGCGTGCCAAACTTCGCCACCATCCTCGTCTCAACGCCATTAACTCCCCCTGGCGCTCGCCGACACTGGAGCTCGCCGCAGCAAGCACGGGCGCGGTCCGGCCAATGCCACAGTGCGCTCTGCACTGTGCTTGTCGCCTTCCTCTTGATCCTGTACTCGTCCCCGTTCGCCCACAGTCCCCGCGTGAGCTGCGTCGCCTTCTCCCCCTCTCACTGACGCTGCTCGTCGCCGGGCGCAGTGTCCGGGTGTCGCCGGCGGAGCCCTGATCCATCCCCGACGCTCGCCTATAAAAGGAGCCACCCCCAGCCTCCTCGAGCACCATCCTCCACTCCCACACACTCCACAAGCGTGTAGATAGCCGTAGCCCGGCCGGGCAAGCCGCGGGCCGCCATCCCCGAGCTCGAGCTCGCCGGCGATCCCCTCGGGTCATCGCGGTAGCTCCAGCCCCTCCCAGGCCAGGGCAACCTTTCCAGGGCCTCCGCCTCTCTTCGGTGAAGCCATCCCGTCCCCTTGGAGCCCCTGAAGTTGCCTTTGCTCGCCGTCTTCCTCATCTCCGGCGACCACCGCCCTCTTCCTCCGCTTGCGAGGTCGATTCTAACGCCGTCCGACCACCCCTAGCTACGCTACAGGTACGGGCAGGTGCGCCTCCGTCCCCTCTCTCAATCCCTCCCTCTCGTTTTGGCCAAGGAGCCCTCGTCGCTGGCGAGAGCTCCGACGAAGCCGCGACCCCCTCTGTTTCCTTCTCCCCCTCCACCTCACCTGACTAGCGAGCCCCGCTAGTCAGCCACTCTATACGCACGCGAAGCGGTACGAGTTGTGGCGCCCTGAGGCTTTACGCCTTCGACGTCACCCCTAGTCTATTTTATTTAAATTCAAATTCAATTAATTTCCAAAGAGCTTCAAACAGCTATAACTCTTCAACCATAAGTCCAAATGAATTGATTCTTTTTGTATTATGTTCTTTGCAAAGAAATCTAGCAGCTCACCAAAGATGAGATTTTTTGAGCTCTCTAGAATTTCTGGTGATTTTCAGAAGTGTTCTTGATATTTTCTTCTTGTGCTTAAAATTATTTTCACAGGGTGAGGCTTGTCTTGAGGATCACCAGAAGGCTTGTGAACCTCATCTGCACTAAGGCAAGCCACAACAACGTTTTCATGGTGTTGTTTCAATATTTATGATTTTGTTACTTGAATGAAATGATTAATCCATGCATTTAAATAACTATTATGTTATTTATATTCTGTTAAGTGTTTGTTAGTTATTATGCTTGATTTACAGAATGTTGAAACTAGTTTAGTTGGTAACGCAAAGTTAAGATATACTTGTGGAAATGATAAAATGATTTGTTATGCATATGAGTAATTACTTAAAGTTATTTTCTTGCACAAATAAAATAGTAAAATTTGATAGAAAATATTCTGTTAAGTGCTTGTTTAGCCATTTTACTTGACTTACAGAATGTTTGAACCTAACTTGGTTGGTAAAGAAATTAGGATTTGCTTGTGGTGATGATAGTATAATTTTTGCTATGCATATGAGAAATTAATCGAAGTTATTTTCTTGCATGAGAAAATAATAAAACTTGTTACAAAATATCTTGTTAAAGTAAGAGTTACCCTGACCGGGAAAGTAGTATAAGTTGTTGATGTTTATGCTTAGTGTGAATATGGTTGACATCAGTCATTTTCATTAATATGTGATGCATGTGTGGTATTGGATTTCATGGCATGCTATGACACCGGTCATTTTCATTTTAAGTTGAACCTGAATATAACTCAACTTTAATATATCGTTGACTGGGTCATGGTGCCGCTGAATCGAGTTTTTCCCAGTGCAACCACATTTGCCTTTGTGGGAAGGCCTTGATTTGGTCCATTGACATGCCTCTGGTCGGTGCCTCCAACTAGGGAAGGTTATGGCATGCTTACCTTGGCCCGGTAAGCAGGCATAATCTTGTGTGCCCATTGTTGAGATTATGGTACCGGGTCCCCGAGTGGGATCGTTTTGGCCACGACGGTGGTCGTTGTTTCTTTGGTAGACACGGGGCCACCCAGGACTAGCCCGTTGGGATTGGGTCGGAGTGGCCGGGAGAGTGTCATGGCAATGGAAGGGTTTTGTCGGAATGTCGTTGGTCCACCCGAATGGGAGTGCGAGGCCATGGGTTCCGTGGTGTGGGTACAGTGTGCTATGTCTGCAGAGTGTATAATCTATCGATAGCCGAGTCCACGGTCACGGACGCCTCGTAGTAGGTCCCACCATGAGTCAACGTTTAATAAACTTGCACACTAAGTTATGAACTTTGCACTGTTGATGATGGCGGAAAGGCCATCGAGATGTTCGAGACCAAATATTGGTCGTGGTTGTGATCGCCATAAGGATCACGAGTTACTCTGGTCAAGACCATGATGGTGGTTTGTTTGTGATCCGAGAACGATCACGGTTGGTAAGTCGGTCCCGAGGGACGTTTATCACAAGAGCATGATCACAACATGTTGGAACATTATTGCATTATTAATTGGTTAATTATCATGATATTGCTTGTCATTATGATTATGCCTGTTGTGAGCTTGCAAGTACATTCAATGTATTGACCTGGCATGTCATGCCGGATTTCAGGAAAGTCTCGTTGGAAAGGAGTGCTGCTCGAGTCTAGATCATGTCCACATCGTTGTCCCTATGCTATGGAGTTTCCGCTACGTCGTTGTTCCGCTGCCGCGTAGTTGTTATGATCGAGGCCCCTTTATGTTCACTAAATAATGTACATATTGTTCAGCCGCACCGTGTGTGCCGCTTGGCCTCGACCCCTGTTGTAATAATTCATAAGATCATTATGTGATATTGCCCTTGGCGCTCGGAACTTCTCCATGTTCCTTTGTTTTCTTCATGAAAGTACTCCGAGATGGTGCCATAGCAACCATCATGATCACACATATATGTAGGTATGGTGGACTCATTTGGCACAACTTTAGTTTTAAGGAGTTAGATGCACAAGCAGTGTCCCCGCTTAGTACGAATGAAGGCTAGCAAATAGATTGAGAAGTGACCAACCAAAACGGAAATGGTCATAAACACGCATTGAACATAACTAACACTGAATAATGCATCATAAGTAGGATATAACTTTGTTGCATAACTATTGACTTTCATGCTTGCATATAGGGAATCACAAACCTTAACACCAATATTCTTACTAAACCACAATTACTCACTAACATGACTCACATATTATCTTCGTATCGCAAAACTATTGCAAGGAATTAAACTTATCATATCCAATGATCTTTCATGAAAGTTTTTATTATGCCCCTCTTGAATATTCATCACTTTGGGGCCAAATTCATATCTTGTCCAAATTACCATTACTATTATCAACTCTCAAAAATATATAAGTGAAGCATGAGAGTGCAAATATTTCTTTGAAATTTATCAACTCTCCAAAAGATATAAGTGAAGCATTAGAGTGCAAATATTTCTTTTAATATAATCATATCAACTCTCAAAATAATATAAGTGACGGATGATAGTGCATTTTTTAAAATATAATCACCACCGTGCTAAAAAAGATTTAAGTGAAGTAATAGAGCAACTGCCTAGCTCAAAAAATGTAAGTGAAGCACTTAGAGCATTCTAACAAATCATGATCAACATGTGGCTATCTCAAATAGGTGTGTTCAGCAAGGATGATTGTGACAAACTAAAAATCAAAACAAGCAAAGATTCATATAATACATGACGCTCCAAGCAAAACTCATGATATCTGACGAATAAAAATATAGCTCCAAGTAAAATTACCGATGGTCATTAGAAGAAAGAGGGGATGCCTTCTGGGGCATCCCCAAGCTTAGTTGATTGGGAGTCCTTGAATATTACCTTGGGTTGCCTCAGGCATCCCCAAGCTTATGCTCTTTCCACTCCTTATTCCTTCATCCATCGTGATCTCACCCAAAACTTGAAAGCTTCAATCACACAAAACTTAACAAAACCTTCGTGAGATCTGTTAGTATAAGCAAACAAATCACTACATTATGTACTGTTGAAAACCCATTCATATTTTTTTACTGCATTATATACCTACTATATTCTAACTTTACCATTACTTATACCCCCCCCGATACAATCCATAGATTCATCAAACTAAGCAAACAATGCAACGAAAACACAATCTGTCAAAAACAGAACAGATTTTAGAGACCTGAATTATGCTCATACTTCTATAACTCTAAAAATTCTGAAAAACTTGGAAAACACGGGAAATTTGTATATCAATTATGTGAAAAACTATAAGAGCGAAAACACATTTCTGTGAATTTACAACATTCCAGAAATGGGCGCAAAAGTTTCTGTTTTTTCACATAATCAAGTCAACTATCAACCAAACCATCCTAAAGGCTTTACTTGGCACAAACACTAATTAAAACATTAAAAACACAATCATAACAGTATAATATAGGTGTGAACACAAGAAAACATAAAAATAAACAAGAAAATTAAGATAACTATTGGGTTGCCTCCCAACTAGCGCTATTGTTTTATGCCCCCAGCTAGGCATAATGCATAGTTTCAAGTGTTGTAATAAAAGTGAGGGAGATCATTCATGCTCATCTCATATTCCCTCCTTTCAGTAGCAAGCTTTCTCTGGGGCAAGCAAAAAAAATTAAAAGGGCTAAATTTAACGGGATAAGGATCCGTAAGGTCAAGTTTAGGAGGAGTAGGTTCCTCCTTTGGCCCCTTGGATGTGATGGCTATTTCTTCATTGTAGATGTTTCTTTGATTATGATCCCTAAGCTTTTTATTAAGCACATGCCCTAATCCATTATTTTGTATAGCAAAATTATCATTTTGTTTAGAAATTTTATCTAGTAATACGGATGGGGGAACCTTTTTCCTAAGATTTACATTATAAGCGGCATAATCCGGAGATTGTAATCTTCTTATTTCCTCTTGATTATAAATGATTTCTTCTATAGGAGTAGAACCGCAATTTATATTATAATGAGCAAATATCTCCCCTGCCTCTTTGATGATGTGCCCAAATTCATAAGCTAAAAATATAGTGGTGGCACGCTTAACAGAGGGATCATTAATATTTGAGAATTCTAAAAGGATCCTTTGTATGGATGGATGCATGTGAACAAATTGTCTTTCAAGTTCAATTATGATCAAAGATATTGCATGTGCGAGACTAGAAGTTTTATTGAGAATTGACCCTCCTAGCATAGGTAACATTCTGGCACACATAAAGAAATCTTGGATGACACCCTTTCCAATAATATTACCACTACCTACACGAAGTTTTTTAGTGTGGATGATACTGGATTCTTCTTTATGAGGATCATCATCGGCAAGATTATCAAATTTTTCTTTAGCAAATTCATAAGAACTCTTTTTGTTTTTCATGAGTTTCATAAGTACGGACGGATTATCTAGAGAACTTCCACTAGGCAAGGAAAAATTACTACCCTTTCCAAACTTAGTCATGATAGCAACTTCAAACAAGCAAACAAGCGAACAAGAAAAAAGCAAACGAAAAATATTTTTGTAAAAACTTTTTAGAAGCAGGGAAGATGAAAACGAGACGCAAAGGCAAATAAAATAATTGCAAGGAGATGAAAGTTTATGCGTAGGTACTTGATAGATGCTGATGATGTCTCCCCGGCAACGGCGCCAGAAATTATTGCTGCTACTTGTGATTTGCGTTGGGATTTCCCCGAAGAGGAGGGGATGATGCAATACAATAGAGATAAGTATTTCCCTCAGTTAAGAACCAAGGTTATCAATCTAGTAGGAGAACCAAGCAACACCTCATTAGTAGCACATGCACATAAACAACAAATCCTTTCAACCCAACGCGAACAAGGGGTTGTCAATCCCTTGACGGTTACGAGCAAGATTAAATTGTATTGTTTGATAGATAGATTGGACAAAAATACAAAATAAAATAAATAAAAGAAAATTACAACAAGGTATTTTTGGATTTTAATATATAATAAAGTAGACCTTGGGGGCCATAGTTTTCACTAGAGGCTTCTCTCGAGAAAATAGCATACGGTGGGTAGACAAATTACTATTGGGCAATTGATAGAAAAGTAAATAATTATAACGATATCTAAGGCAATGATCATGTATATAGGCATCACATCCAAGATAAGTAGACCAACTCCTGCCTACATCTACTACTATTACTCCACATATTGACTGCTATTCAGCATGCATCTAGAATATTAAGTTCATAAATAACGGAGTAACGCCTTAAGCAAGATGACATGATGTAGATAAGATAAACTCACGCATGAATGAACCCCATCTTTTTACCCTTAATAGCAATGATACATACATGGCGTGTCCCTTTCTACCACTGGGGATGAGCACCACAAGATCGAACCCATTACAAAAGCACCTCTTCCCATTGCAAGATAAATCAATCTAGTTGGCCAAACCAAATGAATAGATCAGAGAAGAAATATGAAGCTATAACAATCATACATAGAAGAGTTTAGAGAAAACTCAAATAATATTCATGGATAGATCTGATCATAAACTCACAATTCATTGGATCCCAATAAATACATCGCAAAAAAGAATTACATAGGATAGAACTCTAAGAACATAAAGGAGAACATTGTATTGAAGAACATCGAGAGAGAAGAAGCCATCTAACTACTAACTATGGACCCGTAGGTTTGTGGTAAACTACTCACGCATCATCGAAAGGGCAACAAGGTTGATGTAGAGCCCCTCCGTGATTGAATCGCCGTCCGACAGAGTGCCAGAAAAGGTCCCCAGATGGGATCTCTCGAGAATAGAGGCTTACGGCAGCGGAACAAGTATTTCGTGGACTCCTCTATTGGTTTCCTGATTTTAGAGAATTTATAGAGGCGAAGTCAGGTCAAATGGAGCCATGTGGGCCCCACAAGCAACCAAGGCGCGCACTACCACCCCTGGGCACGCCCTGGTGCCTTGTGGGCTACTAATCCATCTTCTCGTCCCCTCCCGAAGCTTCCAGGGTCTCTTATGTCTAGAAAAAAATCAGCAAATTTTTTAAAGCATTTGGACTTCGTTTGGTACTGATATTCAGCAAAACCAAAAACAAGCAAAAAACAACAACTGGCACCGAGCACTAAGTTAATAGGTTAGTCCCAAAAAATGATATATATATATATATATATATATATATATATATATATAGTTGCTTGTAAATGTATATAAAACATCCAAGATTGATACTATAATAGCATGAAACAATCAAAAATTATAGATACGTTGGAGACGTATCAGTCTTCCACTGTCATGTCGGTGAAGTGTGCCCGCACCTCGCCCATGGTGATACCGGCATGGACCGGAGAGAGCGTGGTGTTGGCTCGCGTCGTCCGCCTCTTCCATTGGCTCGTCCGTATCGCTGGCCTCCGGAGAGCTCACCAGCAAACCATCTTGCATCCGGCTGGCTTGGCGGGCCAACTAGCCAGCCACAATACTAGAGAGCTCCTGCTTCTGTCCGTCTGACAGGCTCTGCCACATGTCTTTGGAGCTCGAGGTCATGGCTGGTGTGGTGCAGAGAGGAGATCTGGAGCGGAGGTGGAATGCGGCTTTTGTCGGGCCTAACCATGTGTAAACAGTGGGCGGATGCCAGGCCAAGCAACGGGGTGTTTAATGTCGGTTGGTAGTTAGACGGACGGGTGGCGTTCGCATGCGGGCGCTGGAGCGGGTTCCTTGGCAACTGCGCTTGTTTAATGGAGGGACGTGGACGGACGGGTATTGTTTGAGTGCGGAGAGAAGAAGTGTGCACCGGGGCGTGGTGTGGGTGGCCTCTCTTGGCCAACACGCCGCTTCAATGTCGGCTCTAGTGAGAGGTCGCGTCCACTCTTGTCCGGTATGATTGCAGCATCGATGGGTATAAATGCACGACAACTGCTTCACGCAGGAAATGGCGCGGGCGAGGGAGAGGGTTTACGGGTGAGATCGTGGTGTCGGACGCGTGCGAGCCAGCGGTCGGGACGCTCGCAAGCCCTGGTTTGTAGGAAAACGGACATCCGGGCAGTTTCACGGACGGACGAGGTATAGTGTTGGAAGACAAAACATATTTGGACCATTTAATTTGAAACGGACACCAACGGTTTGAAGGTTAGCATTGGAAATGCCTTAAGTTAGGTTGTCATGTAAACGCCCCAACGCATGGGTTCGAGTAAGGGCATCTCCAATGGCAACCCGCAAATTTCCTCTCCCATCCGTCAGCGGACAGGGGGGAGGGGGTGCAGTCGGCGGACATAGATGCAGGAAGCAACTATCCAACTGTAGCCGCATACATTCGGTCTTCCACTTTTTTCAAGTCCAGATGATTAAATAGCCGCATGCAAAGGGTACAGACGTCCAAATAGGCACATGCAACACTAGTTCAAATTTAAAATAGTTCAAATATTACATCCGAACATTATTTTCCACTTTCACCACCCACTGATGCTCGATCAGATCTTCTTCCAGCTGCTCATGAGTTGGTCGATGCCAAATTTGTTTATGCATTTGAATAAACTCTTCAAATGTGGCCGGATTCTGGTCCGAAAGTTGGATATGATTACCCATGTTCTCAAATTCCAGAGTTGTGGCAGCTTTGTTACCCTCATCCTCGACGACCATGTTGTGCATGATCACATAACATGTCATCACTTGTGATTCATCGAACAATTGCCGGGTATGGTGAGAATAGCAGTAGTGTATGGTACCTGGTGGGGTGGTCGGAGGACAGGGGTTGAACTGAGACGGAGGAGAAGCGAGGTGGAGCCTTACTGGAGCACTGGAGGTGACGGAGATGTAGAGTTCCGGCAGGGGTGTGGCATGGTAGCCAGGGTGGTGGAGCGGCAGCGAAGGCAAAAGAGAAAGAAGGAATGAGAGAAGATGAGGAGAATGGAGTTGCAGGGTCCATGAAGGGTTATGGGTGGGCCGGGGGTGTCGGATTCCTACGTTTTGCGTGTCCGGACTCCCATAAAACTCTCCATTTGTCTTCAATTTGCCGGAGAAATGACGTTCAGACCACCTCATGGACGAATACAGACTCGCGTTGGATGGTTTCCGTAGTCCGAACGAACGCAGATGGTTTGTGAGATCGGCCTTGAAGATGCCCTAAGCCATTCCTTTTTAGTCCGGTCAAAGAAAAGGTCGTTCCTTTTTAGTGTCGGCATGACTGATTCTCCTGTGCTACAACATCACCCACTGTCACTAGCAAAGCAGCTGCAGCAAGAAACTCGGATGACAAACACGTTGCTGATTGGGACTTCTTGCATGATCTGCTTAATTGTTACTCTTTCCTTTTTAAATATTTGTATTTCTAGATATTTCAACAAATAACTACATACGGAGCAAAATGAGTGAATCTACATTCTAAAATGTGTCTATATACATCCGTATGTGATAGTTCATTTAAAATATCTAAAAAGATAAATATTTAGAAACAGAGGGTGTACGATATAAATGTCGCATGCACACAGGGTGTAGTTTGGTGCTAGTTTGATGGATGAAGAGAAGACCTTGACATATTTTGGTCGGTTGAGCCTAGACCTTCACTAATTTTCAGATTGCAGGATTCTTGTGCCGACAGGATTTGGCCCTAAATTATTTCAACTCAATCCATATCCATAGCCATATATATTCCACCTATAGCCATAGCCGAGCTCATAATCCATTTCTCCTGCTACGGGTCTCGTGGAGCATCTCGGTAGTAAGGCATCTTCAATGCCGACCTGCAAACCGCCCGCAATAGTTCGAATACGGTCGTATTTTGTTATTCAGTATGGTTCTGTATCGTTTCGCTTGGCGGTTCGGATGTGTTTTCCCCGCAAACGAAGACAAACTGAGGGGCTTTACGGGCATCCAGAACGTTGCCACATTCACTTCGGACTAATCTGACCCATCAAACAACCCCATCCGCCTTTCCCGCATTTTTCGTCCGATGCACGGGCCGGTTCCCGTGCCGCATCAATGTTGGGCCAGAGCATGCAGCGACCGACCTTGATATCGCGTGATGTGATTTTGACGGGAGGACGACGCGGACTGACTCGACCTCTCGGGAGCCGCCGCTTCAATGCGGACGCAGCTTCCCGAGGAACTAACTCCGGCCGATGCGCTGCATTGAAGCGGTTGATAGTCCGTTTGCATGGCTCGACTAAGACTACATAAGACGTGTTCCGCCGTTGTCCACATAGCACTCACTGCATTGCTCCGCACATCCTCCTTCTCACCTCCCCTCTTCCTCCACAACTTTGGCGACGGGCAAGTCATGGGCCTCGGCGTCAGCAGGCGCCAGCTCCAGAACAGGCTCCGAAGGTTGGTGGTGATGACGCCCTTGAACTCCGGGGCCATCGTCCTCATCGACGGTCGACTCCTCGGTGAAGGAGGAGATTGTCATCTCCTCTTGCGGCGAGAAGGACCACCTGCCACCGCAGCGGCCGGCTACGCAGGGCGACGTCTACGCCGCCACTAACGAGGAGTACGAGCAGCAAATGGATGTCATGCTCCATCGCTCCCTCCTCCGCGTCAACGGTCCAATGACGTCACCGGAGACGCTCCTCCGCATTAAGGCGGAGCCCGCATCCCCTTCCCGCTCTCCCCCGCGCAACCACATTCCGCAAGACGCAAGAAGAAGCGGAAAGGATCATCCGCGAGCGTCAGGCTGTTGCTGGAAAAAGCCCTGCCGCGACATCGCGCCCTTCCGTCGCTTGAAGCCGAACGGCAACAACTAAGACAACGGCTCCGGCGACGATAATGGAGGAGCCGGCGGCCAGCCAGACATGGCCTACGAGGTTGCGGTCAAATATAGGATAGTTTAGGTTAGATTTTTTCTTTTTAATGTGTTTGGTTCATCGGACGAAATATCGTCCGGCTTTATGTAAAAATTATCCTACTTTAAATGAATATCAGCCTGTTTGTTTGAGTTTGAATCAAATTTGTTCATTTTTGTTAAAATTCATTTGAAATCTAACTGGACATATGCGGTTAGCTTTGGCGTCTTGATGAATGCGGGAGGAAATTTAAAGGACAGCGTTGGAGATGCCCTTGTATTGGTTTTGGTTGTGTGCAGGTCCTCTCCTCTCAGCACAGGCTGATTGTCGGGGAGACGGGGATGGCGTGCCGCGGCGGCGCCAGATCCTTGGCCGGAAAGATAACCGGAAAATTTCCCCTTATCCATGCTAGATACTGAGGGGCCAACCATACATGGCACCGGTCCATTTCGTAAGCATCAGAGTCCTTCCTACGCGCACGCGTAGAACAACTTCCTCGTCACTAGTCCTAGCGTGTTGACCTTTTTTTCTACTCCAGCTTTGGTCATTTCCCCATTCCCCGAGCTGGCTAGCCTCTAAAACACTGCTTTAGAACCGAGTCATGTGCATCGGGCATCTTTGACAGCGATCAACTGATGGTGCTTACCCTGGGCATGGCGCTGTTCCCTCTCGGGTTGCACCCGTCCATATACTCGTAGCTCAGTCGGACCTACATCAGCTGCCGCTGATGGCTGGGTATAAAGCATCTTAATGTGGGTCATGCAATTCCGGGGTTTCAAATACTAGCATCTTTTATCGTACCACAGCGGTTATTCCTCTTGAGAAGCAAAAGCATATATAGATATTATGTTCGCCTCCGACATCCATACACGACGACTGAACGGCTCCTATCCCCAATCTCGTTGTGTTGTCCGTATACATTGTTTGGGCCCTGCAGCTACCTCGCACGACCAGTCGGCATTGTTCTGATGATCCGTCAGTCGCCAATAACATTCCAGGACTCTTGCTTCAGAAAAGAGAGAGCCCGAGGGGTTCAGACTACAATGCGCTTTATCAATTGCAGTATAGGGGAGCAGAGTTCTGAACTTCCCACCACGAGCGCTCAGTCAGTTTACTCCGGAAAAACATCGCTACTGGATTCGTAAAAATAATAATCAAGATTACTTAATTTTTCAGGAAACTAAATTTTTTTCAAAATTTTATCAAAAAAATATCAAATTTTCATAAAATGTTTTTGATATTTTCAAAAAACACAAAGTTTTGAAAAATAACGCAATTTTAAATGAATTCACAAAAACAATGTGCATAGTTTTTTAGAATATATTTATTTTGTAATTTACCAAAAGGTTTACAAAATTTTAAAAATATTCACTTTTTAAACTAACAAAAATTTAGAAAATGTTCATGAACTCATAAAATAATTCGAAATTTAAAAAATGCTTGTATATTATGATAACATTCATGCATTTTAAAAAATAGAAAACAAAATAAACCCAAGAAAGCCGATAGAAGAAACACAAAAGAGTAAAGAAATTAGAAACAAAAACAAAAACAAAAAGGGCAAGAAAACCGCTCGACGTACCTCACGCTCCATTTGGTCAACCTAGGTCGTTTCCTCGGCCTTTAAACATGATGAGCATTGGTGGTTTCTATATGGCGCGTATGTCGCCGCCTATCGACTTCGCCCCCCCCCCCCCCTAGAGCGCTGGAATTTGTATGGGCCGGCACATTAAATTCGGGATTCACCCCCAACCGGTTTTTCTGGTTTTCTTTTTTTCCTTATGGTTTTTTTCTTTCTTTTTTATTTTTTGTTCCTTTTTATGTGTTCCATTCGTTTTTTTCCTTTTCTGTTTTCCTTTATCTTTTTCTTTTTCTTCTTTACTTTTTCAGATTTTTTTGCGAATTTTCTTTTCAAATTCATGACATTTTTTTATCGAATTAAAAAAATCATTGAATTTTTTTTTTTTCATCAAACTCAAGTAATGTTCATAAAATTCAAAATTTGTTTACCGGGATTTTAATTTTTTACATCAAAATTCAAAACTTGTTCATCGTATTCAAATTTTGTTCATCAAATTCGAAATTTGTTCATCATTTTGAAAAAAACTTCATCAAATTCCAAAATTTCCATCGATTTACAAAAATCATCAAATTGAAAAATTGTCCATCCATGTTTTTTCAAAAAACAATCTTCATCTAACTAAAAAAATGTTCATCATATTCAAAATTTGTTTACCATAATGTTTAAAAATGTCACAAAATTCAAAAAATGTTCATCAATATCCAAATTGACCGGCAGTTAAAAATGACGAAATTTTTTTGAAATCACGAATTTTTTTACGAATTCATGAACATTATTCAAATTCAGGAGGTTTTTTGGCTCCACGAACATTTTTTTAATTCGCATTGTTTTTTGAATTTTGGAAATTTTCAAAATCTTGATATTAAAAAATAAAAACCAAAAATGAAAAAGAAAACGAAACGAGACAATAGTGGACTTCCGCTGCCGCTCATGGGCCGGCCCAAAATGTGCATGCCGGGGCATCGGGGGGTGCGCGTGTGCCCGCTCTCTGGCGTGTGCTGCGTGACATAAGACGGCATGGACGGCATGGCGCAATATGGACGACATGGTGCGTGCTACCCTTGTGGGCAATATGGACGGCATGGCGCAAAATTATTCATGAAGGAAGCACGCAAAGCTCGCAGGCAACACAATCATTTGTGCACGGATTCATTTCAGAGCTTCAAAAGATCCATGCAACGCCCCAGCATTGGTTATTCATGGCAAGATTGATCCCGCGATGCTGGAGGCCACTACTTGTGGGCAGTCGCTAGCGGTGGCAGAAGATCTTCTTGTTCAATATTTTATTGTCTCCTCGGATTGCAAACAAGTGGTGAACGACATACATAAGGTTTGCCAGGGTCCATATGGATCGGTAGTCACAAAAATCAAACTCCGAGCTTCTAGTTTTTCATGTAATTTCATTTTTGAAAGTCGAGCCGTCAATGGTGAGGCTCATTGTTTAGCTAAGCATTCGCTCAATCTCGGTCCAGGACGCCACGTCTGGTTGGCCAACCCCCATGAGCTTACTTGTATCCCACGTCATGTGGACTATCATCAATAAAGCTTACCTTTGCCCTAAAAAAACCAGGACCCATGCGACTACGGCTTATCGGGCAGATACTATTTACCGTGCAGGCCATTGGGTAGCAAACAATCGCATACCCCAGCGATCACTACGCACCATACTAGGTGGCGCAAGTAGGCCCATTGTGGAGACTCCATATTCCGGTTTATGGAAGGTTCTAGAACTTCCCAGGCTGGTTTGTTCCTGTCTTATTTCTTTTATGGCTTTTATTTCTTTCTTTTCCATTTTATAAGCTTTTTCGTTTCACAAATATTTTTCGAATGCATGAACGTTTTTGAAATTTTAAACAATTTTTGAAATCATGGATATCGTTTAAAACCATGAACATTTTTTAGAGTTCATTTCATTAACATTTTTTGCAATCCTGAATTCATGAATTTGAAAAATGTCCATAGATTCCAAATGTGCGATTATTTTTCAGATTTGTGGAATCTTTTCAAATTCATCAGTATTTTTTTTTGAAATATGGGAACTTTTTTAAATTCGTGATATTTTCTGAAATCCAAAAACCTTTTCAAAATTCACAAAGATTCTTTGAAATACCAAATTTGGAAACATTTCCTTAAATTTTGGACCATTTTTTAAAATCCCGTAACACTTTTAAAATTTTGTGAACATTTCTTGAAGTTTGGATCATTTATCAAATTCGTGGAAACAATATTAAATCCGGGAATATTTTTCAAAACTTGCACATTTTCTAAAATTCAGAACATTTCTCAAATTCATGGAACTTTTTTGAAACACATGAAAATTTTAGAATTTGTGAACACTTTTTCAAATACGAACACTTTCTGAAATCCAAGAACATTTTCCAAATTTGTGAACACTTTATGAAATTTAAAACATTTTTCTTTAAATTACTGAATATTTTTAATATTTGAAAAAAAATCAAGTTCACGAACATTGTTTCAAGTCTTGAATATTTTTTAATTTAGAAAATTATTTCAAAATCTTGTTTGAAATTCAGAACTTATTTGAAATCCCTAGGATCTTTATAGAAGCCAAAAAACTAACAAACAAGAGAGACATGAGAAAAAACAGTAGGCCCTACCCTGCATATGGCCTGATAATAAATGCGCGCGGCAAAACATCGGGTGTGCATTTCTTCACTATTCCCCCAGTAGGTCGGGGTATAGGAAGTCTCTATTTACCGTGATCACTCGCTCATGTTGTTTGCCTAACGCCGATAATAAATGCGCGCGGCAAAACATCAGGTGTGCTTTTCTTTATTGTGGATTGGTATAAATACTTGCATTAAAGTTTGTGATTCCCGTAGCATGCACGTATGGTGAACCGTTATGTGGTGAAATCGGAGAATGATTTATTTATTGATTGTCTTCCTTATGAATGGCGGTCGGGGACGAGCGATGGTCTTTTCCTACCAATCTATCTCCCTAGGAGCATGCGTTTAGTACTTTGTTTCGATAGCTAATAAATTTTTGCAATAAGTATGTGAGTTTTTTATGACTAATGTTGAGTCCATGGATTATACGCACTCTCACCCTTTCACCATTGCTAGCCTCTCTAGTACCACGCAACTTTCGCTGGTGCATTAAACCCACCATATACCCTTCCTCAAAACAATCACCATATCTACCTATTATGGCATTTCCATAGCCATTCCGAGATATATTGCCATGCAACTTCCACCATTCCGTTTTATTATGACACATACCATCATTGTCATATTGCTTTGCATGATCGTAAGTTAGCTAGCATGATATTTTCATGGCTTGTCCGTTTTTTGATGTCATTTACTACGCTAGATCATTGCACATCCTGGTACACCGCCGGAGGCATTCATATAAAGTCATATCCTTGTTCTAGTATTGAGTTGTAATTCTTGAGTTGTAAGTAAATAAAAGTGTGATGATCATCATTATTAAAGGATTGTCCCATGCGAGGAAAGGATGATGGAAGCTATGATTCCCTCACAAGTTGGAATGAGTCTATGGACCTTACAAAAAATAAAAGAGGCCAAAAGAAGCCCCCCCCCCCCCAAAAAAAAAGAGAGAAAAGAAAGAAGGGGCAATGCTACTATCCTTTTTCCACACTTGTGCTTCAAAGTAGCACCATGATCTTCATGATAGAGAGTCTCCTATGTTGTCACTTTCATATACTAGTGGGAGTTTTTCATTATAGAAC
The DNA here is from genome assembly GCF_018294505.1 of Triticum aestivum. Taxonomy (NCBI): domain Eukaryota; kingdom Viridiplantae; phylum Streptophyta; class Magnoliopsida; order Poales; family Poaceae; genus Triticum; species Triticum aestivum. The sequence goes on along the minus strand of NC_057811.1, from coordinate 323,801,805 downwards.
CTGGCTTGTATATTCCAATGATGGGATTCCTAAAACTACCCTAGGTCTTTGTGAGCAAGCGAGTTAGATGCACACTCACTTAGTTTCTTTTGAGCTTTCATAAACTTATAGCTCTAGTGCATCCGTTGCATGGCAATCCCTACTCACTCACATTGATATCTATTGATGGGCATCTCCATAGCCCGTTAATACGCTAGTTGATGTGAGACTATCTCCTTCTGTTTGTCTTCTCCACAACCACCATATTCTATTCCACCCATAGTGCTATATCCATGGCTCACGCTCATGTATTGCGTGAAAGTTAAAAAAGTTTTGAAAACATGAAGAGTATGAAACAATTGCTTCGCTTGTCATGTGGGTTGTGCATGATTTGATACTTTGTATGATGAAGATGGAGCATAGCCAGACTATATGATTTTGTATGGATAACTTTCTTTGGCCATATTATTTTAAGAAGACATGATTGCTTTATTAGTATTCTTGAAGTATTATTGTTTTTATTTCAATATTAAACTTTTCTTTTGAATCTTATGGATCTGAATATTCATGCCACAATAAAGAAAATTATATGGATAAATATGTTAGGTAGCATTCCACATAAAAAATTCTATTTTTATCATTTACCTACTCGAGGACGAGTAGGAATTAAGCTTGGGGATGCTTGATACGTCTCCAATGTATCTATAATTTTTGATAGTTTCATGCTATTATATTCTCTTTTGGATGTTTTATATGCAATAATATGCTATTTTATATTATTTTTGGGACTAACTTATTAACCTAGAGCCCATTGCCAGTTTCTGTTTTTTTCCTTGTTTTTGAGTTTTACAGAAAAAGAATATCAAACGGAGTCCAAACGGAATAAAACTTTAGCGATGTTTTTTCTTGAACCAGAAGACACACGTAGGACTTGGAGATGAAGTCAGAGGAGTTCGAGGTGGCCACAAGCCACAGGGGCGCGCCCTGACGGCTATTGGGCCCCTCGGAGCTCCTCTAACCCTAATTCTTGGCCTATAAATTCCTAAATATTCCCAAACGACCAGAAACGTCCACCAAAATACTTTTCCGCTGCCGTAACCTTCTGTTCCCGTGAGATCCCATCTTGGGGCCTTTTCCAACATCTTGATGGAGGGGGATTCGTTCACGGTGGGCTTCTACATCAACTCTATTGCCCTTCCGATGAAGCGTGAGTAGTTTACCACAGACCTACGGGCCCATAGCTAGTAGCTAGATGGCTTCTTCTCTCTCTTTGATCCTCAATACCATGTTCTCCTCGATGTTCTTGGAGATCTATCCGATGTAATATTCTTTTGCGGTGTGTTTTTTGAGATCCGATGAATTGTGGATTTATGATCAGTTTATCTATGAATATTATTTGAATCTTCTCTGAATTCTTATATGCATGATTTTATATCTTTGTATTTCTCTTCGAATTATCGGTTTGGTTTGGCCAACTAGATTGGTTCTTCTTGCAATGGGAGAGGCGCTTAGTTTTCGGTTTAATCTTGCGGTGTCCTCACCCAGTGACAAAGTAGGGGTAGCGAGGCACGTATTGTATTGTTGCCATCAAAGGTAAAAAGATGGGGTTTTCATCATATTGCTTGAGTTTATCCCTCTACATCATGTCATCTTACTTAGGGCGTTACTCCATTCTTATGAACTTAATACTCTAGATGCATGCTGGATAGCGGTCGATGTGTGGAGTAATAGTAGTATATGCAGGCAGGAGTCGGTCTACTTGACACGGACGTGATGCCTATATTCATAATCATTGCCTTGGATATCGTCATAACTTTGCGCTTTTCTATCAATTGCTTGGCAGTAATTTGTTTACCCACCGTATTATTTTCCTTCAAGAGAGAAGCCTCTAGTGAACCTATGCCCCCCAGGTCTATTTTCCATCATATGTTTTCAGATCTATAAACCAAAAAAACCCAAAAATACCTTGCTGCAATTTGTTTACTTTTATTTTGTTTTACGTTTTAGTAAGCTTTTATATCTATCTCTATCAGATCTCATCCTTCCAAGTGACCGTTAAGGGATTGACAATCCCTTTATCGCGTTGGGTGCAAGTGTTTGATTGTTTGTGCAGGTGCATAGATTGGAGACTTGCGTGTATCTCCTACTGGATTGATACCTTGGTTCTTAACTGAGGGAAATACTTATCTCTACTTTGCTGGATCACCCTTTCCTCTTCAAGGGAAAAACCAATGCAAGCTCAAGAAGTAGCACACGCCAACTCAACAGACACCTTCGGAGATACCCGTAGAGCATCTTTATGATCACCCAGTTATGTTGTGATGTTTGATAGCACACAAGGTATTCCTTCGGTATCCGGGAGTTGGATGATCTCATGGTCGAAGGAACATGTATTTGATATTAAGAAGCAGTAGCAATAAACTGAACGATCATATGCTAAGCTAACGGATGGGTCTTGTCCATCACATCATTCTCCTAATGATGTGACCCTGTTATCAAATGACAACTCATGTCTATGGTTAGGAAACCTTAACCATCTTTTGATCAACGAGCTAGTCTAGTAGAGGCTCACTAGGGACACAATATTTTTTTATGTATCCACACATGTATTTTAGTTTCTGGTCAATACAATTCTAGGATGAACAATAAAACTTTATCATGATTAAGGAAATATAATAATAACCATTTTATTATTGCCTCTAGGGCATATTTCCATCACCCGGTCATATGATTTGTTGCTCCACTATCAAGCAACCATGACACCCCACCGGAAGCAAACTCCTACAAGAGACCAATGCTTGGATTTAGGTACCCATTTTTGAATGGGTCCTTTGAGGTTAGCAACAAGGGTCTTAGGAACCCAAATAGACCATTCAATGTACTCATAAGAAGAACCAACAAATTTGGCATAAACATGCGCATCACTAGCGTGACATAAAACATACAAGGGTTAAAGTCGCTAGCTTTGTTAGGAGGGGTGGTCTTGCCCTTCTTGGCATGACCACCCACACCAATGTCCTTCTTATTCCCATGGTCACCCTCCCCCCGCCTTTACGAAGACTTCTTTGAGCGGGAGAGGTTGCTTGGTCTTGTTCTTCTTCTTTGACTTGGGTACAGACCCAAGCCCTTCCTTTGCCATAACTTCCTTTTGATTGCTCAAAAGGTCATTGAGGTTCTTCTCACCTTATAGGCACGTCACAAGGCCTTTCTCAAGTTGCCCTTTCAACTTGGCATTCTCCTCCACAAGATACACATGCTCACAACAAGGGTTAGTAGCATTGGCATTATCAATTAAAATGAAAGGCGGGTAAGTGGATATCTCCTTAGTTAGTTTCACTTGGAGTTGATCATGAGACTCCTTGAGAGAGGCATGAACACCCTTCAAGACATTGTGAGCCTTGTTAAGTATGTCAAACTCCTCCTTGAGTCTATCATGGCCAACCCCAAGTGCAACCTTCTTAAGCACACGAGTAAGAACAAGAACATGATCATGATCTTTCCTTAATTTAGCAATATCATCGTTGTGTGACTCCTCAAGAGCCAAATGAAGACCTCGCTCTTCCTCAAGAGCAATGGAAAGATCCATAATTTCATCGGCATAGTCATGGCTATGCCCTTCTAACTTAGAGAAGGTATCCTCATGAGACTCAATGATATCATTGGCCTCACCTAGTTGTTCAAAAAGAGCAACAAAGTGCTTCTTGGTCTCACCTTTGAGCTTATCCAAGAACTTGTCCAACTCATTTCCATCCACCGTTACCTCCTAATTTTCATCCACACAATCTAACAAAGAAGGATTAGTAGTGATGGAAGTTTTGATGTTGGAGGTTACCTTATTAATGCCTTTAGCTATAAGGAAAATGGGGATGAGGTTCTCATTGGGGGCATCGAAGAGTGACACCTTGGTTGGGGAAGAGGTGGCAATGGCCACGGTGGTCATTGCCATTCCTTCACCACTTGCATCACCATCTTCATCATCAGAGATGTACTCTTCTTGTGCCACCAACCCCTTTTGTGGCACCTTCTTGGAGAAGTTGTTCTTGTTGGGGAAGGTCTTGGCCTTGTCTTTGCGGGTAAGCTTGCCACCATTGTCTTCCCTCTTCTCATAGGGGCAATCCACCACAAAGTGACTCACATTGCCACAACTGTAGCAAGTTCTCACACGTTGCTTGGCTTTCGAGGCACTTGAGTTGTTCTTGGAGAAATTGGGCTTGGTGTTTCTCTTGTTGCCCCAAAATTGCCTTGACGCAAGAGCCATGTGCTCGTGGTAAGCATACTTGGTGTCTTCGGGGAAACTACCCCCTTCTTCCTCTTCTTCTTCTTCTTCTTCCGAAATGGCCTTGGCCTTCAAAGCAAGGTTGGGCTTCTTTGACCGTTGAAACCGAGCTAGAGTGTTGTCAGCGGTCACGTTCATGATGTTCATGTCAATAAACTCATCCAACACATCGCTTGAAGACAAGGTGTGGAAGTCCAGCATTTGACGGATCACGGAGGACATGGCCTTGTTGAATGGCATATGGCCTAGAGAAACTTGCGCTTGATCCAATTATCATCCGTATCCTTACTCCCATGATCTTGAAGACCGACTGCGAGAGTTGTCAATCTAGTAGAGGTCATGAGGATCCTCATCTTCATTAATCACAAACTCATCGGCCTCATCAAGAACCACCTCAAAGTTGGAGTGTTGAATGCTTGAGCTTACCTTGTACAATGAGTTCCAACAATCCTTTGCACGAGAGAAGGGGCGCAAGTGAGCTAGGTCTTTGGGAGGCACCACAAATTGAATGATGAACAAGGCAGAGCGATTGTATTGATTGTCCGCCTCTTATCTTGGGGTGAGGTTGTTTGGATCATGCGGGTAGTATCCTTGCTCAATGATTCTCCAAAGATTTGTTGAGCTGTGATTCAAATGAGACTTGATGCGAAAAACGCAATTAGAAAAATCATTCTTCACAAGCTTAGGAGGAGGACCAAGGTTGTTAATATGAGGTGTGGGGACCAGTCCTCCATAAACCGGGGGAGGGGGAACTAAGGCATGAGTTCCCGTCCCATTCTTACCATGAGGGGAGGAGGTATACGTACCTTTAGCCACTTCCTTAGCGAAATTGGCCTCGAACTCTGATGCGGTGGGATTAAGCACTTGCAATGGATTGGTAGAAGATTTCAACCCCTCAAGTAGTTCTTTAAGCATTGCATTGACCTCGGCCGTCATAGATGTCTTAAGTGAAGCCCCTGCTTCATTTAAGTAGTCTCGGTGACCGAGTTCAACTCCATGGCCTCGGGTACTTCCTCATCCCGATCCCCGTCTTCAACCATACTCTTCGGGTGGTGAAAACCTTAATAAAGAGACGAGGCTCTAATGTTGGGTAACGTAGTAATTTATAAAAAAAATCCTACGCACACGCACGATCATGGTGATGCATAGCAACGAGAGGGGAGAGTGTTGTCCACGTACCCTCGTAGACCGACAGCGGAAGCGTTATCACAACGCGGTTGATGTAGTCGTACGTCTTCACGATCCGACCGATCAAGTACCGAACGTACGACACCTCCGAGTTCTACACACGTTCAGCTCGATGACGTCCCTCGAACTCCGATCCAGCCGAGTGTTGAGGGAGAGTTTCGTCAGCACGACGGCGTGGTGACGATGATGATGTTCCACTGACGCAGGGCTTCGCCTAAGCTCCGCAACGGTATTATCGAGGTGTAATTTGGTGGAGGGGCACCGCACACGGCTAAAATATCGTATATCAAGTGTTGTGTCCATGGGGTGCCTCCCTGCCCCCGTATATAAAGGAGCAAGGGGAGGTGGCGCGCCCAAGGGGGGAGTCCTACTCCCACCGGGAGTAGGACTCCTCCTTTCCTTGTGGGAGTAGGAGAAGGGAAGGGGGAAGGAGAAAGAAGGAAGGGGGCGCCCCCCCTCCCTAGTCCAATTCGGACTAGCACATGGGGAGGGGTGCGGCCACCTTTTGGGGTCTTTCTCTCCTTTCCCGTATGGCCCATTAAGGCCCAATACGAATTCCCGTAACTCTCCGGTACTCCAAAAAATACCCGAATCACTCGGAACCTTTCCGAAGTCCGAATATAGTCGTACAATATATCGATCTTTACGTCTCGGCCATTTCGAGACTCCTCGTCATGTCCCCGATCTCATCCGGGACTCCGAACTCCTTCGGTACATCAAAACTCAATAAAACTGTCATCGTAACATTAAGCGTGCGGACCCTACGGGTTCGAGAACTATGTAGACATGACCGAGACACCTCTCCGGTCAATAACCAATAGCGGGACCTGGATGCCCATATTGGCTCCCACATATTCTACGAAGATCTTTATCGGTCAGACCGCATAACAACATACGTTGTTCCCTTTGTCATCGGTATGTTACTTGCCCGAGATTCGATCGTCGGTATCTCGATACCTAGTTCAATCTCGTTACCGGCAAGTCTCTTTACTCGTTCTGTAATACATCATCCCGCAACTAACTCATTAGTCACAATGCTTGCAAGGCTTATAGTGATGTGCATTACCGAGTGGGCCCAGAGATACCTCTCCGACAATCGGAGTGACAAATCCTAATCTCGAAATACGCCAACCCAACAAGTACCTTTGGAGACACCTATAGAGCACCTTTATAATCACCCATTTATGTTGTGACGTTTGGTAGCACACAAAGTGTTCCTCCGGTAAACGGGAGTTGCATAATCTCATAGTCAGAGGAACATGTATAAGTCATGAAGAAAGCAATAGCAACATACTAAACGATCGGGTGCTAAGCTAACGGAATGGGTCAAGTCAATCACGTCATTCTCCTAATGAGGTGACCCCGTTAATCAAATGACAACTCATGTCTATGGCTAGGAAACATAACCATCTTTGATTAACGAGCTAGTCAAGTAGAGGCATACTAGTGACACTCTGTTTGTCTATGTATTCACACATGTATTATGTTTCCGGTTAATACAATTCTAGCATGAATAATAAACATTTATCATGATTTAAGGAAATATATAATACTTTATTATTGCCTCTAGGGCATATTTCCTTCAGTCTCCCACTTGCACTAGAGTCAATAATCTAGTTCACATCGCCATGTGATTTAACATCAATAATTCACATCACCATGTGATTAACACCCATAGTTCACATCTCTATGTGACCAACACTCAAAGGGTTTACTAGAGTCAATAATCTAGTTCACATCGCTATGTGATTAACACCCAAAGAGTACTAAGGTGTGATCATGTTTTGATTGTGAGGTAATTTTAGTCAACGGGTCTGTCACATTCAGATCCATAAGTATTTTGCAAATTTCTATGTCTACAATGCTCTGCACGGAGCTACTCTAGCTAATTGCTCCCACTTTCAATATGTATCTAGACCGAGACTTAGAGTCATCTAGATTTAGTGTCAAAACTTGCATCGACGTAACCCTTTACGACGAACCTTTTGTCACTTCCATAATCGAGAAACATATCCTTATTCCACTAAGGATAATTTTGACCGCTGTCCAGTGATCTACTCCTAGATCACTATTGTACTCCCTTGCCAAAATCAGTGTAGGGTATACAATAGATCTGGTACATAGCATGGCATACTTTATAGAACCTATGGCCGAGGCATAGGGAATGACTTTCATTCTCTTTCTATCTTCTGTCGTGGTCGGGCTTTGAGTCTTACTCAATTTCATACCTTGTAACATAGGCAAGAACTCTTTCTTTGACTGTTCCATTTTGAACTACTTCAAAATCTTGTTAAGGTATGTACTCATTGAAAAAAAACTTATCAAGCATCTTGATCTATCTCTATAGATCTTGATGCTCAATATGTAAGCAGCTTCACCGAGGTCTTTCTTTGAAAAACTCCTTTCAAACACTCCTTTATGCTTTGCAGAATAATTCTACTTTATTTCCGATCAACAATATGTCATTCACATATACTTATCAGAAATGATGTAGTGCTCCCACTCACTTTCTTGTAAATACAGGCTTCACCGCAAGTCTGTATAACACTATATCCTTTGATCAACTTATCAAAGTGTATATTCCAACTCCGAGATGCTTGCACCAGTCCATAGATGGATTGCTGGAGCTTGCATATTTTGTTAGCACCTTTAGGATTGACAAAACCTTCTGGTTGCATCATATACAACTCTTCTTTAATAAATCCATTAAGGAATGCAGTTTTGTTTATCCATTTGCCAGATTTCATAAAATGCGGCAAATGCTAACATGATTCGGACAGACTTAAGCATAGATACGAGTGAGAAACTCTCATCGTAGTCAACATCTTGAACTTGTCGAAAACCTTTTTGCGACAATTCTAGCTTTGCAGATAGTGACACTACTATCAGCGTCCGTCTTCCTCTTGACGATCCATTTATTCTCAATTGCTTGCCGATCATCGGGCAAGTCAACCAAAGTCCACACTTTGTTCTCATACATGGATCTCATCTCAGATTTCATGGCCTCAAGCCATTTTGCGGAATCTGGGCTCACCATCGCTTCTTCATAGTTCGTAGGTTCGTCATGGTCTAGTTACATGACCTCCAGAACAGGATTGCCGTACCACTCTGGTGCGGATCTTGATCTAGTTGACCTACGAGGTTCAGTAATAACTTGATCTGAAGTTTCATGATCATCATCATTAACTTCCTCACTAATTGGTGTAGGAGTCACAGGAACAGATTTCTGTGATGAATTACTTTCCAATAAGGGAGCAGGTACAGTTACCTCATCAAGTTCTACTTTCCTCCCACTCACTTCTTTCGAGAGAAACTCCTTCTCTAGAAAGGATCCATTCTTAGCAACGAATGTCTTGCCTTCGGATCTGTGATAGAAGGTGTACCCAACTGTCTCCTTTGGGTATCCTATGAAGACACATTTCTCCGATTTGGGTTTGAGCTTATCAGGATGAAACCTTTTCACATAAGCATCGCAACCCCAAACTTTAAGAAACGACAACTTTGGTTTCTTGCCAAACCACAGTTCATAAGATGTCGTCTCAACGGATTTAGATGGTACCCTATTTAACGTGAATGCAGATGTCTCTAATGCATAACCCCAAAACGATAGTGGTAGATCGGTAAGAGACGTCATATATTGCACCATATCTAATAAAGTACGGTTACGATGTTCGGACACACCATTACACTGTGGTGTTCCAGGTGGCGTGAATAGTGAACCTATTTCACATTGTTTTTACTGAAGGCCAAACTCGTAACTCAAATACTCTTCTCCACGATCAGATCGTAGAAACTTTATTTTCTTGTTATGATGATTTTCTGCTTCACTCTGAAATTATATGAACTTTTCAAATGTTTCAGACTTTTGTTTCATTAAGTAGATATACCCATATCTGCTCAAATCATCTATGAAGGTCAGAAAATAATGATACCTGCTACGAGCCTCAATATTCATCGGACCACATACATCTGTATGTATGATTTCCAACAAATTTGTTGCTCTCTCCATAGTTCCGGAGAACGGTGTTTTGGTCATCTTGCCCATGAGGCACGGTTCGCAAGTACCAAGTGATTCAAAATCAAGTGATTCCAAAATCCCATCAGTATGGAGTTTCTTCATGCGCTTTACACCAATATGACCTAAACGGCAGTGCCACAAATAAGTTGCACTATCATTATTAACTTTGCATCTTTTGGCTTCAATATTATGAATATGTGTATCACTACGATCGAGATCCAACAAACCATTTTCGTTGGTGTGTATGACCATAGAAGGTTTTTATTCATGTAAACAGAACAACAATTGTTCTCTAACTTAAATGAATAACCGTATTGCAATAAACATGATCAAATCATATTCATGCTCAACGCAAACACCAAATAACACTTATTTAGTTTTAACACTAATCCCGAAAGTACAAGGAGTGTGCGATGATGATCATATCAATCTTGGAACTACTTCCAACACACATCGTCACCTCGCCTTTTACTAGTTTCTGTTTATTCTGCAACTCCCGTTTCGAGTTACTACTTTAGCAACTGAACCAGTATCAAATACCGAGGGGTTGCTATAAACACTAGTAAAGTACACATCAATAACATGTATATCCAATATACCTTTGTTCACTTTGCCATCCTTCTTATCCAGCAAATAGTTGGGGTAGTTCCGCTTCCAGTGACCAGTCCCTTTGCAGTAGAAGCAGTTAGTCTCAGGCTTAGGACCAGACTTAGGCTTCTTCACTTGAGCAGCAACTTGCTTGCTGTTCTTCTTGAAGTTCCCCTTCTTCCCTTTGCCCTTTTCTTGAAACTAGTGGTCTCGTCAACCATCAACACTTGATGTTTTTCTTGATTTCTACCTTCGTCGATTTCAGCACCACGAAGAGCTCGGGAATTACTTTCGTCATCCCTTGCATACTGTAGTTCATCACGAAGTTGTACTAACTTTGTGATGGTGACTAGAGAATTCTGTCAATCACTATTTTATCTGGAAGATTAACTCCCACTTGATTCAAGCGATTGTAGTACCTAGACAATCTGAGCACATGCTCACTAGTTGAGCGATTCTCCTCCATCTTATAGCTATAGAACTTGTTGGAGACTTCATATCTCTCAACTTGGGTATTTGCTTGAAATATTAACTTCAACTCCTGGAACATCTCATATGGTCCATGCCGTTCAAAACATCTTTGAAGTCCCGATTCTAAGCCGTTAAGCATGGTGCACTAAACTATCAAGTAGTCATCATATTGAGCTAGCCAAACGTTCATAACGTCTGCATCTGCTCCTGCAATAGGTCTGTCACCTAGCGGTGCATCGAGGACATAATTCTTCTGTGCAGCAATGAGGATAATCCTCAGATCACGGATCCAATCCGCATCTTTGCTACTAACATCTCTCAACATAATTTTTCTCTAGGAACATATCAAAAATAAACACAGGGAAGCAACAACGCGAGCTATTGATCTACAACATAATTTGCAAAATACTATCAGGACTAAGTTCATGATAAATTTAAGTTCAATTAATCATATTACTTAAGAACTCCCACTTAGATAGACATCCCTCTAATCATCTAAGTGATTACGTGATCCAAAGCAACTAAACCATGTCCGATTAACACGTGAGATGGAGTAGTTTCAATGGTGAACATCACTATGTTGATCATATCTACTATATGATTCACGCTCGACCTTTCGGTCTCTGTGTTCCGAGGCCATATCTGTATATGCTAGGCTCGTCAAGTTTAACCTGAGTATTCCGCTTGTGCAACTGTTTTGCACCCGTTGTATTTGAACGTAGAGCCTATCACACCCGATTAACACGTGGTGTCTCAGCACGAAGAACTTTCGCAACGGTGCATACTCAGGGAGAACACTTTTATCTTGAAATTTTAGTGAGAGATCATCTTATAATGCTACCGTCAATCAAAGCCAGATAAGATTCATAAAGGATTAACATCACATGCAATCGATATAAGTGATATGATATGGCCATCATCATCTTGTGCTTGTGACCTCCATCTCCGAAGCACCGTGCTTGTGATCTCCATCTCCGAAGCACCGTCATGATCACCATCGTCACCGGCGACACCTTTATCTCCATCGTAGTATCGTTGTCGTCTCGCCAACTAATTGCTTTTACGACTATCGCTACCGCTTAGTGATAAAGTAAAACTATTACATGGTGATTGCATCTCATACAATAAAGCGACAACCATATGGCTCCTGCCAGTTGCCGATAACTCGGTTACAAAACATGATCATCTCATACAACAAATTATATCACATCATGTCTTGACCATATCACATCACAACATGCCCTGCAAAAACAAGTTAGACGTCCTCTACTTTGTTGTTGCAAGTTTTACGTGGCTGCTACGGGCTTAGCAAGAACCGTTCTTACCTACGCATCAAAACCACAACGATAGTTTGTCAAGTTGGTGCTGTTTTAACCTTCGCAAGGACCGGGCGTAGCCACACTCGGTTCAACTAAAGTGAGAGAGACAGACACCCGCCAGTCACCTTTAAGCAACGAGTGCTCCGAACGGTGAAACCAGTCTCGCGTAAGCGTACGCGTAATGTCGGTCCGGGCCGCTTCATCTCACAATACCGCTGAACCAAAGTATGACATGCTGGTAAGCAGTATGACTTATATCGCCCACAACTCACTTGTGTTCTACTCGTGCATTGCATCAACGCATAAAACCAGGCTCGGATGCCACTGTTGGGTAACATAGTAATTTCAAAAAAAAATCCTACGCACACGCACGATCATGGTGATGCATAGCAACGAGAGGGGAGAGTGTTGTCCACGTACCCTCGTAGACCGACAGCGGAAGCGTTATCACAACGCGGTTGATGTAGTTGTACGTCTTCACGATCCGACCGATCAAGTACCGAACGTACGGCACCTCCGAGTTCTACACACGTTCAGCTCGATGACGTCCCTCGAACTCCGATCCAGCCGAGTATTGAGGGAGAGTTTCGCCAGCACGATGGCGTGGTGACGATGATGATGTCCCACCGATGCAGGGCTTCGCCTAAGCTCCGCAACGGTATTATCGAGGTGTAATTTGGTGGAGGAGGGCACCGCACACGGCTAAAATATCGTATATCAAGTGTTGTGTCCATGGGGTGCCCCCCTGCCCCCGTATATAAAGGAGCAAGGGGAAGAGGGCCGGCCAAGGGGAGGTGGCGCGCCCAAGGGGGGAGTCCTACTCCCACCGGGAGTAGGACTCCTCCTTTCCTTGTGGGAGTAGGAGAAGGGAAGCGGGAAGGAGAAAGAAGGAAGGGGGCGCCCCCCCTCCCTAGTCCAATTCGGACTAGCACATGGGGAGGGGTGCGGCCACCTTTTGGGGTCTTTCTCTCCTTTCCCGTATGGCCCATTAAGGCCCAATACGAATTCCCGTAACTCTCCGGTACTCCGAAAAATACCCCAATCACTCGGAACCTTTCCGAAGTCCGAATATAGTCGTCCAATATATCGATCTTTACGTCTCGGCCATTTGGAGACTCCTCGTCATGTCCCCGATCTCATCCGGGACTCCGAACACCTTCGGTACATCAAAACTCAATAAAACTGTCATCATAACAAGCGTGCGGACCCTACGGGTTCGAGAACTATGTAGACATGACCGAGACACCTCTCCGGTTAATAACCAATAGCGGGACCTGGATGCCCATATTGGCTCCCACATATTCTGTGAAGATCTTTATCGGTCAGACCGCATAACAACATACGTTGTTCCCTTTGTCATCGGTATGTTACTTGCCCGAGATTCGATCGTCGGTATCTCGATACCTAGTTCAATCTCGTTACCGGAAAGTCTCTTTACTCGTTCTGTAATACATCATCCCGCAACTAACTCATTAGTCACAATGCTTGCAAGGCTTATAGTGATGTGCATTACCGAGTGGGCCCAGAGATACCTCTCCGACAATCGGAGTGACAAATCCTAATCTCAAAATACGCCAACCCAACAAGTACCTTTGGAGACACCTGTAGAGCACCTTTATAATCACCCATTTATGTTGTGACGTTTGGTAGCACACAAAGTGTTCCTCCGATAAACGGGAGTTGCATAATCTCATAGTCAGAGGAACATGTATAAGTCATGAAGAAAGCAATAGCAACATACTAAACGATCGGGTGCTAAGCTAACGGAATGGGTCAAGTCAATCACGTCATTCTCCTAATGAGGTGATCCCGTTAATCAAATGACAACTCATGTCCATGGCTAGGAAACATAACCATCTTTGATTAACGAGCTAGTCAAGTAGAGGCATACTAGTGACACTCTATTTGTCTATGTATTCACACATGTATTATGTTTCCGGTTAATACAATTCTAGCATGAATAATAAACATTTATCATGATATAAGGAAATATATAATACTTTATTATTGCCTCTAGGGCATATTTCCTTCATCTAATACCAATTGAAAGGATCGATATGGTTGACTAGAGGGGGGTAAATAGGAAACTACCATTTTTTAGCTTTTCTTAACAAATTAGGTAAAGCAACAAATAGGTTGTCTAGATATGCAACTAGGTGAGCAACCTATATGATGCTAGCAACAACAAAGGATACAATACGAATATAGCTTGCACAAAGTAAATATAAAAAGTAACCACGAGTAGAGCCGATGGAGACGAGGATGTGTTACCAAAGTTCCTTCCCTTTGAGGGGGAGTACGTCTCCGTTGGAGCCATGTGGAGGCACAATGCTCCCCAAGAAGCCACTAGAGCCACCGTATTCTCCTCACGCCCTCGCATAATGCAAGATGTCATGATTCCACTAGTGGTGCCCTTGAAGACGGCGATCAAACCTTTACAAACAAGGTTGGGGCAATCTCCACAACCAAATTGGAGGCTCTCAACACGACCACAAAGCTTCACCTCAACCGTCTAGGGTGCTCAAACACCCAAAAGTAACAAGATCCGCAAGGGATTAGTGCGGGAATTAAATTTCTCTTGGTGGAAGTGTAGATCGGGGCCTTCTCAACCAATCCCTAGAAAAACAACAAGTTTGATTAGCTAGGAAGAGAGATCGGGCAAAAATAAGCTTTTGGAGCAACAATGGAGTTTGGGGAGGAAGAGGTTATCTTCTTGAGGAAGAACACCCCCTTTATATAGTGGGGGAACAAATCCAACAATTACCCAGTTTTTAGCCCGGAACAAGCAGTACTACTGCTCATGGGAGCGGTACTACCACCCGTGCGGTAGTGCACGAGGTGCAGTGCAACAGTGCAAGACCACGAGCCGGTAGTGCCGCCGGAGCAGTACTACCGCTTGCCCCAGTGGTACTACTGCTGGGGTTGTAGCACATGGCACTAAGGGAGAAGAGCAGACAAGGTGAGGAGAGGCAGTGCCGCTCCAGCGGTACTACCGCCTACAGGCGGTACTGCTGCCCACCCATTGCCGCTCGGGGAAGGCTTGGAGAGCGGAGCCGCGGGCGGAAATGGCAGCGGAGGTAGGTGCGGTACTACCACTTACAAGCGTACCGCTCCTATTGTTGCTGCTACTGCTGCTTGCCCAACTGGGTCAAAAGGGGATCAATGGTAGTATGCCAGTGGGACCACCGCTGAACCCGACATGCAAAGTCGAGACCCAAGTCGACGTGGTAGTACATGCGATACTGAGAGCGGTACTACAGTCTGAGTGCGGTACTACCACTGCCAGCCGCGGTACTACCGCTAGCAGCTCTAAAAAACGCTTCTAAACAACGAAAGGCGAAACTCCAATGAAGCGGAAAGATACGGAGGGTGCAAATGGATGTGTGTATGTGTTGATTCCACCCAAACCTTTCTGATGCGGACCCCCTCTTGATAGTACGGTTTTTCCTACAACTCAAGTCCATCGAAAATGAAACAAAGGAAAATAAACCGTCTTCACTCTAAAACTCTGAGGGGCTTGAATAGTCTTGTGCCATATGATAGAATATCTGTAATGATCAATGCACATGATTAGTCCGCAAAAGTATTGTCATCAATCACCAAAACCACCAAGGGAGAAATATGCCCTAACACCAGTCCCTCACTCTTTTGGTTCGATTGATAATTGAAGCTTATGTGTGAAGAACTTGAGGCAGTTCCTCCATGGCTAGGGTAGGAATAGAGGGTGGATGCTCGTAGGGCTTAATCAGTCTTCTTGGGATAGATTGATGCCCTAGATTTGTAGGCGGATGGGGCCGTCCTGGACCAGGCTGGTTGGGCCTTGAGTTTGCCCCCAAGGCTTCTCTTATGGATTTGAATCGCCAAGAGGAGGTGTATTGGCAGCAACGCGGTTACATTAACTGGACCTTAAAGGGGACACTTTAACTGCCTATTTTTCATAATTGTGAATGGGAGGAGGCGCGGATGCACGATTTTTAGTCTCAACATTAATGTCATCTCTGTCTCTCGGCCTGCAACTATTATGAGCCATGTATGTGACTTTTTCTCGGACCTGCTTGCGGCTCGCCCTGCTTCGGGTTTTTCAATCTCTCCCTCTCTCTAGGACGTTGGGTCCAAAGTTTCTGACGACGGAAACTCCTCCCTCATGATTCCACTTTCTTTGGAGGAGATTGACAAGGTTGTAGCTTTCTCTAACTCTAACTCTGCGCCTGGCCCGGATGCCTTTTCTATTTCCTTCTTCAAGAAATTATGGCCCATTCTCAAATTGCTCATTTATGCTGTCATCCAAGGATTCTGCCTGGGATTGGTAGACATCTCACGTCTTAAATATGATTTGCTCTCTCTAATCCCCAAAGTTAAAGGTGCTAACTTGATTCGTCAAATTTGACCCATCACTCTCATTAATTACTTTACTAAATTCCTGGCTAAGGCATTTGCAACTCATCTGACCCTGTTGTGCATAGGGTTATTAGTAAAACCCAACCAACTTTAATTAAGGGTCGCTTTATTCTTGTTGGTATTCTTAGCCTCCATGAAATTATCCATGATATTAGCTCTAGAGGGAGCAAGGCCTTTATCCTCAAGTTAAACTTTGAGAAAGTGTATGACTTGGCGAGTTGGGATTTTGAGGAGCGTGCTTCTTGCGAAAGATTTTGATGGTGCTTATGTGCACAATTTGATGCAATTTGTGTGTGGTGGGCACACAACAATTAACGTTAATGGGCTAGTTGGCCCCCTTTCCCCTAACGGCCGTGGGTTGCGGCAAGGTGACCCTGTCTCTCCTATTCTCTTAAATTTTGTTGCTGATGTTCTATCCCGCTTCCTAAATAGGGTTGCCAGTTCTGGTCACATCACCCCTGTGGTCTCTCACTTGATCCCATTTGGGGTGTCCCACCTTCAATACGCTGATGATACTATCATTTTGGTGGAATCGAACGACTTATGTGTGGCTAACTTGAATATTATCCTCCTCCGTTTCGAGGCATTTTTTAGTTTAAAATTAATTCCTCTAAAAGTGAAGTCATTGTCACTGGTGGTTCCACCATAGAGGCGCTGCATGTTGCCAATATGTTGAATTGCAACCTAGGGTCTTTCCCCTTTAAGTACTCCATCCGTCCTAAATTACTTGTTGCAGAAATGAAAAAAATGGATGTATCTAGAACTAAAATACGTCTAGATACATCCATTTCTTTGACAAGTAATTCTGGATGGGGGGTTTGGTATGCCTATCTCTCTGGTGCGTCTTTGTGCATCAGAATTTTCCCTCATTGTGCTTAAAGTGGGAAATAGAGTTACGCCTTGAAGAGGCAGATACAACACGTCGGATGGCAAGGTGTTCCTTATCAATGCTTGCTTATGCTCTTTGCCTATGTTCCTGACTAACGGAAGGCACTGATAACCCACACAAGTATAGGGGATCGCAACAGTTTTTGAGGGTAGAGTATTCAACCCAAATTAATTGATTCGACACAAGGGGACCAAAGAATATTCTCAAGTATTAGCAGCTGAGTTGTCAATTCAACCACATCTGAAAGACTTAATATATGCAACAAAGTATTTAGTAGCAAAGTAGTATGGAAGTAACGGTACCGGTGGCATAAGTAATAGTAGCAGTTTTGTAGCAATTGTAACAGTGGCAACGGCAAAGTAACGTAGCAAAGATCAATATGTGAAGAGCTCGTAGGCAATGGATAATTATGTCGGATGGCATTCATCATGCAACAGTTATGACCTAGGGTGACACAGAACTAGCTCCAATTCATCAATATAATGTAGGCATGTATTCCGAATATAGTCATACGTGCTTATGGAAAAGAACTTGCATGACATCTTTTTTCCTACCCTCCCATGGCAGTGGGGTCCTAATGGAAACTAAGGGATATTAAGGCCTCCTTTTAATAGAGAACCAGACCAAAGCATTAGCACTTAGTGAATACATGAAATCCTCAAACTACGGTAATCACCGGAAAGAATCCCAATTATTGTCACCTTGGGGTATGCGGATCATGACTCGTAATAGGTGTCTACAACTTGCAAGAATAGGATCAAGAACACAAATATATTCATGAAAACATAATAGGTTCAGATCTGAAATCATGGCACTCAGGCCCTAGTGACAAGCATTAAGCATAGCAAAGTCATAGCAACAACAATCTCAGAACATAGTGGATACTAGGGATCAAACACTAACAAAACTAACTCGATTACATGATAAATCTCATCCAACCCATCACCGTCCAGCAAGCCTACGATGGAATTACTCACGCACGGTGGTGAGCATCGTGAAATTGGTGATGGAGGATGGTTGATGATGACGATGGCGACGATCTCCCCTCTCCGGAGCACCGAACGGACTCTAGATCTGCCCTCCCGATGAAGAACAAGAGGTGGCGGCGGCTCCATATCGTAAAATGCGATGAATCCTTCTCTATGATTTTTTTCTCCCCGAACATGAATATATGGAGTTGGAGTTGAGGTCGGTGGAGGTCCAGGGGACCGACAAGGCAAGGGGATGCGCCCTCCACCCTTGTGGACAGCAGGTGGGTCCCCCTCGGTTGATTCTTTCACCAATATTTTTTATATATTCCAAAAATATTCTCCGTGGATTTTCAGGTCATTCCGAGAACTTTTATTTTTGCACAAAAATAACACCAAGGCAATTCTGCTGAAAACAGCGTCAGTCCAGGTTAGTTCCATTCAAATCATGCAAATTAGAGTCCAAAACAAGGGCAAAAGAGTTTGGACAAGTAGATACGATGGAGACGTATCAGGCACCTATGCAGGGTTTGATAAACATCGAACTATTTTTTTCTAGAACTTGGCTGAAACAAACGCAAGTACATGCTGGTTAAGTGGAAGCTTATGTGAAAACCAGAAAACCTTGAAGGGTTAGGCATCATTAACACCTCGATGACGAACAAGTGTTTGATTATGAAGTGGTAATGGCGGATCTTGCACACCAACCAGGGTACCCTCTGGTTTGATTTACTTAAGGCAAAATACTTCCCTTCTTCCAATCCCATGTTCGTTTCGACTTCTGGTGGCTCCCAGTTCTGGCGTGACTTGATTAAGTGAGAGACGAGTTTTGTAGTCATGTCAATTTTATTGTGGGCAATGGGGAGTCTATTAGGTTCTGGCTCACGTGGTGGTCTGGTGACACTCCTCTCTGTTCTACCTTCTCAGTTGTCTTTTCTTTTTTTGCAAATATGCAAATCTTGCGTATAATTTCATTGATAGAAGGAATTAGAATGAGTACATGGAGGGTACAACGCAATACACGAACGCAAGAAGGCGTGGACATGGTGCCCTTAGCCAAGAGCAAGGGGATGCTCGGCCTGAACAAAGTGTACAACACGGCTAAACCCAAGATGCCCCGAATTAAAGGGGCAGCTCGAAACCACCACGACAACCAACATCACCAGAGCCAACCACGGGGAAACCGCGAGCGAACATGATGGTGCCTTCCCGGTGATCTTTTCGTACTGTTCCTCTACAGAGATTTCCATCTTGGATCTTTCGCGTAATAACTGGGGTTTGGGGCTGCATCGTTCCCTTTCTCCTGTAGAGAAGCACGAGTGGCAAAGTCTTGCTGATGTCTTCCCCTTTCTCTTGGAGGAGGCGGACTTAGTTTCATGGCCTCATACGCTCTCGGGTCGTTTTTCTGTCAATTCTTGTATGGAAGATTGATGGTGCGTGATAACCCACAAGTATAGGGGATCAGTTGTAGCCTCTTTCGATAAGTAAGAGTGTCGAACCCAACGAGGAGCTAAAGGTAGAACAAATATTCCCTCAAGTTCTATCAACCACCGATACAACTCTACACACGCTTAACGTTCGCTTTACCTAGAACAAGTATGAAACTAGAAGTACTTTGTAGGTGTTGTAGGATAGGTTTGCAAGATAATAAAGAGCACGTAAATAAAATCTAGGGGCTGTTTAGATAAAGAAACAACTAAGTTAGTTTTAGTAGAGAGCTTTTTGTCACAAGAAACTTATTTGTCCCTAGGCAATCGATAAATAGACCGACAATCATTATTGCAATTTTATATGAGGGAGAGGCATAAGCTAACATACTTTCTCTACTTGGACCATATGCACTTATGATTGGAACTCTAGCAAACATCTGTAACTACTAAAGATCATTAAGGTAAAACCCAACCATAGAATTAAATTATCAAATCCTCTTTATTCCCATACGCCATAACCCACTTATCCGTGTTTAGGCTGCTATATCACCCCCACAACGCAGACAATAAGCAAACCATGAACATATTGCAAACCCTACAGCGGGGATCCCTCACGCTTGCGTGACACGGAGAGCACCATAGGATAGCACCAATAATAAAACATGCAACTCAAACCAATCATGATCATCAATAAACCCATAGGACAAAACGGATCTACTCAAACATCTTAGGATAGCCATACATCATTGGGAAATAATATATAGCGTTGAGCACCATGTTTAAGTAGAGATTACAGTGGGGAGAAGGGGTGTTACACCGCTGCATAGAGGGGGAGAGAGAGTTGGTGATGACAGCGGCGAAGTTGTTCGTGTAGATCGTCGTCACGATGACGGCCCCGGCGGCGTTTCGGCGCCATCGGGAGAGAGGGGGAGAGAGCCCCCTCCTTCTTCTTCCTTGCCCTCCCCTAGATGGGAGGAGGGTTTCCCCTCTGGTCCATGGCCTCCATGGAGGCGGAGGAGCAAGAGCCCCTCCGAGATTGGAGCTTTCTCTCTCTCTCTCTCTCTCTCTCTCTCTCTCTCTCTCTCTCTCTCTCTCTCTCTCTCTCTCTCTCTCTCTCTCTCTGTGTGTTTCTTTCTGTTTCTGCGCTCCAGATTCTGGCCTTTCACCGTTTCTTAAATTCCCGGAGATCCGTAACTCCGATTGGGCTGAAATTTTAACATGATTTCGATCTAGATATTAGTTTTATTGCGACCAAAAGAAGGGAACCAACCGCCTTACGGGGTGGCCACAAGGCCCAGGGCGCGCCCCTACCTTGCCGCCTGATACGTCCATTTTGCATCATGCTTTTATATCGATATTTATTGCATTATGGGCTGTTATTACACATTATGTCACAATACTTATGCCTATTCTCTCTTATTTTACAAGGTTTGCACAAAGAGGGAGAATGCCGGCAGCTGGAATTCTGGGCTGGAAAAGGAGCAAATATTAGAGACCTATTCTACACAACTCCAAAAGTCCTGAAACTCCACGAAAGTTGTTTTTGGAAATAATAAAAAATACTGAGCGAAAGAAATACCAGAGGGGGCCCACACCCAGGCCACGAGGGTGGGGGCGCGCCCTACCCCCCTGGGCGTGCCCCCTGCCTCGTGGGCCCCCTGTTGGCCCTCCGATGCCCATCTTCTGCTATATGAAGTCTTTCGTCCGAAGAAAAATCATAAGCAAGCTTTCGGGACGAGACTCCATCGCCACGAGGCGGAACCTTGGAGGAACCAATCTAGGGCTCCAGCGGAGCTGTTCTGCCGGGGACACTTCCCTCCGGGAGGGGGAAATCATCACCATCGTCATCACCAACGCTCCTCTCATCAGGAGAGGGCCAATCTCCATCAACATCTTCACCAACACCATCTCCTCTCAAACCCTAGTTCATCTCTTGTATCCAATTCTTATCTCTAAGTCTGGGATTGGTACCTGTAGGTTGCTAGTAGTGTTGATTACTCCTTGTAGTTGATGCTAGTTGGTTTATTTGGTGGAAGATCATATGTTCGGATCCTATATGCATATTAATATCCCTCTGATTATGAACATGAATATGCTTTGTGAGTAGTTACATTTGTTCCCGAGGACATGGGAGAAGTCTTGCTATTAGTAGTCATGTGAATTTGGTATTCGTTCGATATTTTGATGAGATGTATGTTGTCTCTCCTCTAGTGGTGTTATGTGAACGTCGACTACATGACACTTCACCATTATTTGGGCCTAGAGGAAGGCATTGGGAAGTAATAAGTAGATGATGGGTTGCTACAGTGACAGAAGCTTAAACCCTAGTTTATGCGTTGCTTCGTAAGGGGCTGATTTGGATCCATATGTTTCATGCTATGGTTAGGTTTACCTTAATACTTCTTTTGTAGTTGCGGATGCTTGCAATAGGGGTTAATCATAAGTGGGATGCTTGTTCAAGTAAGAACAGCACCCAAGCACCGGTCCACCCACATATCAAATTATCAAAGTACCGAACGCTAATCATATGAACATGATGAAAACTAGCTTGACGATAATTCCCATGTGTCCTCGGGAGCGTTTTCCTTCATATAAGAAATTGTCCAGGCTTGTCCTTTGCTACAAAAAGGATTGGGCCACCTTGCTGCACTTTATTTACTTTTGTTACTTGTTGCTCGTTACAAATTATCTTATCACAAAACTATCTGTTACCTATAATTTCAGTGCTTGCAGAGAATACCTTGCTGAAAACCGCTAATCATTTCCTTCTGCTCCTTGCTGGGTTCGACACTCTTACTTATCGAAAGGACTACGATAGATCCCCTATACTTGTGGGTCATCAAGACTCTTTTTTGGCGCCGTTGCCGGGGAGTGAAGCGCCTTTGGTAAGGAAAAATTTATATAGTGTGCTGAAATTTACTGTCACTTGTTACTATGGAAAGTAATCCTTTGAGGAGCTTGTTCGGGGTATCTTCACCCCGACCAGTAGAGCAAAGAATTGCTCCTCAACCTACTGAACCTACTGAAAATGAAAATGTCTACTTTGAAATTCCTTCAGGTATGGTAGAAAAACTGCTAGCTAATCCTTTTACAGGAGATGGAACATTACATCTTGATGAGCACCTAACCTATGTGGATGAAGTTTGTGGATTATTTAAGCTTGCAGGTATGCCCGATGATGTTATCAAGAAGAAGGTATTCCCTTTATCTTTGAAGGGAGATGCATTGACATGGTATAGAATATGTGATGATATGGGATCATGGAACTACAAATGATTGAAATTGGAATTTCATCAAAAGTTTTATCCTATGCATCTTGTTCATCGTGATCGCAATTATATATATAATTTTTGGCCCCGCAAAGGAGAAAGCATCGCTCAAGCTTGGGGGAGGCTTAAATCAATGTTATATTCATGCCCCAATCATGAGCTCTCAAGAGAAATGATTATTCAAAAATTTTGTGCTCGGCTTTCTGATAACAATCGCACCATGCTCGATACTTCTTGTGTTGGCTCTTTTATGATGAAGACTATTGAATTCAAATGGGATTTATTGGAAAGAATTAAACGCAACTCTGAAGATTGGGACCTCAATGAAGGTAAGGAGTCAAGTATGACACCTAAGTTTGATTGTGTTAAATCTTTTATGGATACCGATGTTTTCCGTAAATTTAGCACTAAATATGGACTTGACTCTGAGATAGTAGCTTCTTTCTGTGAATCTTTTGCTAATCATGTTGATCTCCCTAAGGAGAAGTTGTTTAAATATCATCCTCCCATAGAAGTAAAAGTAGCTGCACCTATTAAAGTTGAAGAAAAAACTATCACTTATAATGATCCTATTGTTCCTACTGCTTATGTTGAGAAACCACCTTTCCCTGTTAGAATAAAGGATCATGCTAAAGCTTCAACTGTGGTTCGTAAAAGCAATATTAGAACTTATACACCTCCTGAGCAAGTTAAAGTTGAACCTAATATTGCTATAGTTAAAGATCTCTTGGCCGATAATATTGATGGACATGTTATGTATTTCTGTAATGAGACTGCTAGAATTGCTAAACCTTGTGCTAAAGATAAACATAGACATGTGGTAGGCATGCCTGTTATTTCTGTTAAAATAGGAGATCATTGTTATCATGGCTTATGTGACATGGGTGCTAGTGCTAGTGCAATACCTCATTCCTTATACAAAGAAATTATGCATGACATTGTACCTACTAAGTTAGAAGAAATTGATGTCACAATTAAACTTGCCAATAGAGATACTATATCACCAATTGGAATTGTTAGAGATGTTGAAGTCTTGTGTGGGAAAACTAAATATCCTGCTGATTTTCTTGTTCTTGGTTCCCCATCGGATAGCTTCTGTCCCATTATATTTGGTAGACCCTTCTTAAATACTGTTAATGCTAGGATAGACTGCGAAAAGGATGTTGTTACCATTGGTTTAGGTGATATGTCTCATGGGTTCAATTTCTCTAAATTTCGTAGACAACACCGTGAAGAGGAATTGCCTAGTAAAGATGAAATTATTGGTCTTGCTTCTATTGCCGTACCTCCTAGTGATCCTTTAGAACAATATTTGCTAGACCATGAAAATGATATGTTTATGAATGAAAGAAGGGAAATAGATGAAGTGTTCTTTAAACAGGGACCTATTCTGAAACACAACTTGCCTGTTGAAATCTTAGGGGATCCTCCTCCACCCAAGGGTGATCCCGTGTTTGAGCTTAAACCTTTGCTTGATACTCTTAAATATGCTTATCTTGATGAAAAGAAGATATATCCTGTTATTATTAGTGCTAACCTTTCAGAGAAGGAGGAAGAAAAATTATTGAAAACTCTGAAGAAGCACCGTGCTGCTATTGGATATACTCTTGATGATCTTAAGGGCATTAGTCCCACTCTATGTCAACACAAAATAAATTTGGAGAAAGATGCCAAACCAGTTATTGATCATCAACGACGGCTGAATCCTAAAATGAAAGAAGTGGTAAGAAAGGAGATACTAAAGCTCCTTGAGGCAGGTATTATTTATCTCGTTGCCGATAGTCAGTGGGTAAGTCATGTCCATTGTGTTCCTAAGAAGGGAGGTATTACTGTCGTTCCTAATGATAAAGATGAATTGATTCCACAAAGAATTATTACAGGTTATAGGATGGTAATTAATTTCCGCAAATTAAATAAAGCTACTAAAAATATCATTACCCCTTACCTTTTATTGATCAAATACTAGAAAGATTATCCAAACATACACATTTTTTCTTTCTAGATGGTTATTCTGGTTTCTCTCAAATACCTATGTTAGCTGATGATCAAGCTAAGACCACATTTACTTGCCCTTTCGGTACTTTTGCTTATAGACGTATGCCTTTTGGTTTATGTAATGCACCTGCTACCTTTCAAAGAAGCATGATGGCTATATTCTCTGATTTTTGTGAAAAGATTTGTGAGGTTTTCATGGACGATTTCTCCGTCTATGGATCCTCTTTTGACGATTGCTTGAGCAACCTTGATCGAGTTTTGCAGAGATGTGAAGAAACTAATCTTGTCTTGAACTGGGAGAAGTGCCACTTTATGGTTAATGAAGGTATTGTCTTGGGGCATAAAATTTCTGAAAGAGGTATTGAAGTTGATAGAGCTAAAGTGGATGCTATTGAAAAGATGCCATGTCCCAAGGACATCAAAGGTATAAGAAGTTCCCTTGGTCACGCCGGATTTTATAGGAGGTTCATTAAGGACTTCTCAAAAATTTCTCAGCCTCTGACTAATCTATTGCAAAAAGATATACCATTTGTCTTTGATGATGATTGTGTAGAAGCATTTGAAATACTTAAGAAAGCATTGATCTCTGCACCTATTGTTCGACCACCTGATTGGAATTTACCTTTTGAAATTATGTGTGATGCTAGTGATTATGATGTAGGTGCTGTTCTAGGGAAAAGAGTTGATAATAAATTAAATGTTATTCAATATGCTAGTAAAACTCTAGACAATGCCCAGAAAAATTATGCTACTACTGAAAAAGAATTCTTAGCAGTTGTATTTGCTTGTGATAAGTTCAGACCTTATATTGTTGATTCTAAAGTAACTATTCACACTGATCACGCTGCTATTAAATATCTTATGGAAAAGAAAGATGCTAAACCTAGACTTATTAGATGGGTTCTCTTGCTACAAGAATTTGATTTGCATATTATTGATAGAAAGGGAACTGAGAACCCCGTTGCAGACAACTTGTCTAGGTTAGAAAATGTTCTTGATGACCCACTACCTATCGATGATAGCTTTCCTGATGAACAATTAAATGTCATAAATGCTTCTCGTACTGCTCTGTGGTATGCTGATTATGCTAATTACATTGTTGCTAAATTCATACCACCTAGTTTCACATACCAGCAAAAGAAAAAGTTTTTCTATGATTTGAGACATTACTTTTGGGATGACCCACATCTTTATAAAAAAGGAGTAGATGGTGTTATTAGACGTTGTGTACCTGAGCATGAACAGGAACAGATCCTACGCAAGTGTCACTCCGAAGCTTATGGAGGACACCACGCTGGAGATAGAACTGCACATAAGGTATTGCGATCCGGTTTTTATTGGCCTACTCTCTTCAAGGATGCCCATAAGTTTGTCTTATCCTGTGATGAATGCCAAAGAATTGGTAACATTAGTAGACGTCAAGAGATGCCTATGAATTATTCACTTGTTATTGAACCATTTGATGTTTGGGGCTTTGATTATATGGGACCGTTTCCTGCCTCTAATGGATATACACATATTTTAGTTGCTATTGATTATGTTACTAAGTGGGTAGAAGCTATTCCAACTAGTAGTGTTGCTCATAACACCTCTATTAAGATGCTTAAAGAAGTTATTTTTCCGAGTTTTGGAGTCCCTAGATATTTAATGACTGATGGTGGTTCACATTTTATTCATGGTGCTTTCCGTAAAATGCTTGCTAAGTATGATGTTAATCATAGAATTGCATCTCCATATCACCCACAGTCTAGTGGTCAAGTAGAATTGAGTAATAGAGAGCTCAAATTAATTTTGCAAAAGACTGTCAATAGATCTAGGAAGAATTGGTCCAAGAAACTTGATGATGCATTATGGGCCTATAGAACCGCATATAAAAATCCTATGGGTATGTCTCCGTATAAAATGGTTTATGGAAAAGCATGTTACTTACCTCTCGAACTAGAACATAAGGCTTATTGGGCTATTAAAGAGCTCAATTATGATTTCAAACTTGCCGGTGAGAAGAGGTTATTTGACATTAGCTCACTTGATGAATGGAGAACCCAAGCCTATGAGAATGCCAAATTGTTTAAATAAAAAGTTAAAAGATGGCATGACAAAAGGGTACAAAAGCGTGAGTTTAAGGTAGGTGATTATGTATTGCTATATAACTCTCGTTTAAGATTTTTGCAGGAAACTTCTCTCTAAATGGGAAGGTCCTTACGTTATCAAGGAGGTCTATCGTTCCGGTGCCATAAAAAACAACAACTTCGAGGGCACAAATCCGAAGGTGGTAAATGGTCAAAGAATCAAACACTATATCTCAAGTAATCCTATAAATATTGAAACTAATGTTATTGAAACCGTAACACCGGAGGAATACATAAGGGACACTTTCCAGAACGTTTCAGACTCCGGAAAGGAATAGGTATGTGGTACGGTAAGTAAACCGACTCCAAAACAGTTCTAATGGCAATTTTTCTCTATTTTGGAATATTTAGAAAAATAGAAAAAATAAGAAGCAGTCTGGGAAGGACACGAGGGCTCCACGAGGGTGGAGGGCGTGCCCTACCTCCCTGGGCGCGCCCCTACCTCGTGGGCACCTCGTGTGCTCTCCGGACTCCGTTTTCTTGCACGATACGTATTTTGGTCGGTAAAAATTCATTATATAACCTCCCGCAGGTTTTGACTCCTGTATCACGCAAATATCCTCTGTTTTTGTTTCGAGCTGTTGCTGCTGCAGATTATAGAAAGATGTCTTCTCAAGAGTCAGTCGGGGAGAGCCGGGTGTCTCATCCGGCATCGAGATCAAGGACAAACAGCAATGCTGACCACTTTGGGCCAGCAACGAAGGAAGAGATGGAGGATGATTTGAAGAGGATAGATGCCATGGAGGAGGATCAAGAAGCCACTTCTCACTTCGGAGCTGGATTCATGATGGGGGAACTACAGAGCTCGACTATTCCAAACTCGGTTATCCCTTCCAATGTTAGATTTCTTTCTTATGAAAATATGAAGAAGAGTGTCACTTGTTCTCCCGCAGCTATGCAACACCCTTGGGTGCAAGGAGCTTTAGCCGTTACAGGAAAGCTTCGTAAGGAAATAATGGACCTCAAGCAGCAAGTCAACAAGCTCGAGGAGGAGAATCGTATCCTGAGGGGAATCATCGCCAAGAATATCACATCACCATCCCCGAAAAAGGAGACATAATCATATGGGTATGGGCACTCCCCTTGGCAACTGCCAAGCTTGGGGGAGGTGCCCCGGTATCGTATCACCATCACATCTCTATCTTTACCCTTTTTCTTAGTTCGATCCTTTTAGTAATATCTTGATCTAGTAGAATAAAGTTTTAGTATGATTTAGTTTTGAGTTTTGCTTGTGATCCCTTTATGTAATCGAGTCCGTGAGCTATATAATAAAGATTAGTGTTGAGTCAAGGGCTTGATTATCTTGCTATGATCTTGAGGGAATAAAAGAAAAGGGAAGGAATAAAAGAAATAAAGAGATCATATTGATTTTATGCAAAGTAATGACTTCACATAGAAAGAGTATGATGATTAAAAATTGTTGAGAGTTGACAAACATAGCTTTGGTCATCGTTGCAATTAATAGGAAGTAATAAAGAAAGAGAGGTTTCACATATAAATATACTATCTTGGACATCTTTTATGATTGGGAGCACTCATTAAAATATGACATGCTAAAGAGTTGATGTTGGACAAGGAAGACAACGTAATGGGTTATGTTTTCTTATATCTGAAATAAAGTATATTGTCATGGATCATCCAACATGTTGAGTTTGCCTTTCTCCCTCATGCTAGCCAAATTCTTTGCACCAAGTAGAGATACTACTTGTGCTTCCAAATACCCTTAAACCCAGTTTTGCCATGAGAGTCCACCATATCTACCTATGGATTGAGTAAGATCCTTCAAGTAAGTTGTCATCGGTGCAAGCAATAAAAATTGCTCTCTAAATATGTATGATTGATTGATGTGGAGGAAATAAGCTTTATACGATCTTGTGATGTGGAAGAAATAAAAGTGACGGACTGCATAATAAAGGTTCATATCACAAGTGGCAATATAAAGTGACGTTCTTTCGCATTAAGATTTTGTGCATCCAACCCTGAAAGCGCATGGCAACTTCTGCTTCCCTCTGCGAAGGGCCTATCTTTTATTATTACCTTATACCTTATGCAAGAGTCATGGTGATCTTCACCTTTCTTTTTTACATTTTATCCTTTGGCAAGCACAGTGTGTTGGAAAGATCCTGACATATATATCTAATTGGATGTAAGTTAGCATGAGTTATTATTGTTGACATTACCCTTGAGGTAAAAGGTTGGGAGGCGAAACTATAAGCCCCTATCTTTCTCGGTGTCCGATTAAAACTCCGTAACCACAAGTATTGCGTGAGTGTTAGCAATTGTGAAAGACTAAATGATAGTTGAGTATGTGGACTTGCTGAAAAGCTCTGACATAGACTCTTTCTGATGTTATGATAAATTGCAATTGCTTCAATGACTGAGATTATAGTTTGTTGGTTCTCAATGAAGTTTCTGATTCATACTTTGCATTGTGAATAGATTATTACTTGAGCATAAGAAATCATATGACAACATCCATATATGTTGCTGTTACAAGATTAATCATGATGCCCTCATGTCCATATTTTATTTTATCGACACCTCTACCTCTAAACATGTGGACATATTTATCGTTATCGGCTTCCGCTTGAGGACAAGCGAGGTCTAAGCTTGGGGGAGTTGATACGTCCATTTTGCATCATGCTTTTATATCGATATTTATTGCATTATGGGCTGTTATTACACATTATGTTACAATACTTATGCCTATTCTCTCTTATTTTACAAGGTTTACACAAGGAGGGAGAATGCCGGCAGCTGGAATTCTGGGCTGGAAAAGGAGCAAATATTAGAGACCTATTCTGCACAACTCCAAAAGTCCTGAAACTCCACGAAAGTTGTTTTTGGAAATAATAAAAAATACTGAGCGGAAGAAATACCAGAGGGGGCCCACACCCTGGCCACGAGGGTGGGGGGCACGCCCTACCCCCTTGGGCGCGCCCCCTGCCTCGTGGGCCCCCTGTTGGCCCTCTGATGCCCATCTTCTGCTATATGAAGTCTTTCGTCCGAAGAAAAATCATAAGCAAGCTTTCGGGACGAGACTCCGCCGCCACGAGGCGGAACCTTGGCGGAACCAATCTAGGGCTCCGGCGGAGCTGTTCTGCCGGGGACACTTCCCTCCGGGAGGGGGAAATCATCGCCATCGTCATCACCAATGCTCCTCTCATCGGGAGAGGGCCAATCTCCGTCAACATCTTCACCAGCACCATCTCCTCTCAAACCCTAGTTCATCTCTTGTATCCAATTCTTGTCTCTAAGTCTGGGATTGGTACCTGTAGGTTGCTAGTAGTGTTGATTACTCCTTGTAGTTGATGCTAGTTGGTTTATTTGGTGGAAGATCATATGTTCAGATCCTATATGCATATTAATATCCCTCTAATTACGAACATGAATATGCTTTGTGAGTAGTTACGTTTGTTCCTGGGGACATGGGAGAAGTCTTGCTATTAGTAGTCATGTGAATTTGGTATTCGTTCGATATTTTGATGAGATGTATGTTGTCTCTCCTCTAGTGGTGTTATGTGAACGTCGACTACATGACACTTCACCATTATTTGGGCCTAGAGGAAGGCATTGGGAAGTAATAAGTAGATGATGGGTTGCTAGAGTGATAGAAGCTTAAACCCTAGTTTATGCGTTGCTTCGTAAGGGGCTGATTTGGATCCATATGTTTCATGCTATGGTTAGGTTTACCTTAATACTCCCTCCGATCCATATTACTTGTCGCTCAAACGGATGTATCTAGACGTATTTTAGTGCTACATACATCCATTTGAGCGACAAGTAATATGGACCGGAGGGAGTACTTCTTTTGTAGTTGCGGATGCTTGCAATAGGGGTTAATCATAAGTGGGATGCTTGTTCAAGTAAGAACAGCACCCAAGCACCGGTCCACCCACATATCAAATTATCAAAGTACCGAACGCGAATCATATGAATGTGATGAAAACTAGCTTGATGATAATTCCCATGTGTCCTTGGGAGCGTTTTCCTTCATATAAGAAATTGTCCAGGCTTGTCCTTTGCTAAAAAAGGATTGGGCCACCTTCCTGCACTTTATTTACTTTTGTTACTTGTTGCTCGTTACAAATTATCTTATCACAAAACTATCTGTTACCTATAATTTCAGTGCTTGCAGAGAATACCTTGCTGAAATCCGCTTATCATTTCCTTCTGCTCCTTGTTGGGTTCGTCACTCTTACTTATCAAAAGGACTACGATAGATCCCCGATACTTGTGGGTCATCACCGCCGCCTCGGGCATCGTCTCGCGTTGATTCCAATTCCAAAAATTCACATATATTCCAAAAAAAATCTCCGTAAGTTTTTATAGTGTTTGGACTCCGTTTGATATGCATTTTCTACAAAACAAAAAAGCTGCAACAATTAGGAACTGACACTGGGCACTGGATCAATATGTTAGTTCCAAAAATAGTATGAAAAGTTGCCAAAAGTATATGAAAGTTGTACATTAAGACAATAATATTTCAAGCATACTAATAAACTAATCATGTCTTCTCAAAATATCATGGCTAAAAAAAGATATCCCTACAAAATCATATAGTCTGGCTATGCTCCATCTTCACCACACAAAGTATTTCATCATGCACAACCCCGATGACAAGCCAAGCAATTTTTTCATACTTTTAATGTTCTCAAGCCTTTTCAACTTTCACGCAATACATGAGCGCGAGCCATGGATATAACACTATAGATGGAATAGAATATGATGGTGGAGGTTGTGTGGAGAAGACAAAAAAGGAGAAAGTCTCACGTCGATGCGGCTAATCAACAGTAAATGGAGATGCCCATCAATTGATGTCAATGCGAGGAGTAGGGATTGCCATGCAACGGATGCACTAGAGCTATAAGTTTATAAAAGCTCAAACTGAAACTAAGTGGGTGTGCATCCAACTTGCTTGCTCATGAAGACCTCGGGCATTTGAGGAAGCCCATCATCGGAATATACAAGCCAAGTTCTATAATGAAAATTCCCACTAGTATATGAAAGTGATAACTCAAGAGACTCTCTATATGAAGAATATGGTGCTACTCTGAAGCACAAGTGTGGTAAAAGGATAGTAACATTGCCCCTTCTCTCTTTTTCTCTCATTTTTTCTCTTTTTCTCTCTTTTTTTGGCTCTCCCATTTTTTTGGCCTCTTTTTTTCGTTCGGAGTCCCATCCCAACTTGTGGGGGAATCATAGTCTCCATCATCCTTTCCTCACTGGGGAAATGCTCTAATAATGATGATCATCACACTTTTATTTCCTTACAACTCAATATTACAACTTGATATCTAGAACAATATGACTCCATATGAATGCCTCTGGCAGTGCACCAGGATGTGCAATGATCTAGCATAGCAAAGATATCAAAAAATGGACAAGCCATGAAAATATCATGCTAGCTATCTTACGATCATGCAAAGCAATATGACAATGAACACTCAAGTCATGTATATGATGATGATGGAAGTTGCATGGCAATATATCTCGGAATGGCTATGGAAATGCCATGATAGGTAGGTATGGTGGCTGTTTTGAGGAAGATATAAGGAGGCTTATGTGTGACAGAGCGTATCATATCATGGGGTTTGGATGCAATGACGAAGTTTGCACCGACTCTCGGGGTGAGAAAGGGCAATGCACGGTACCGAAGAGGGTAGCAATGGTGGAAGGGTGAGAGTGCGTATAATCCATGGACTCAACATTAGTCATATAGAACTCACATACTTATTGCAAAAAATCTATTAGCTATCAAAACAAAGTAATACACGCATGCTCCTAGGGGGATAGATTGGTAGGAAAAGACCGTCACTCGTCCCTGACCGCCACTCATAAGGAAGACAATCAATAAATCACGACAGGAATCAGGCACTTTGCCGTCTGCCATGGCTGACGGCAAAGGCATGCCTGGCGGACGGCAAAGGCCTTTACCGTCCGCCAGCAGACGGCAACAGGTCCGGCTGAATAAGATACGACAAAGGGTTCTTTGCCGTCCGCTGGAGGACGACAAAGATGAAATGGTCTTTGCCGTCCTCCAACAGACGGCAAAGAGCCTGGACGGCGCACGTGGCAGGTTAGGTCCGCTAGGAGGTTAATAGCGTGCTTTGCCTTCTGCTGGCAGACGACAAAGACCTTTGCATCTTTGCCGTCTGCCAGCAGACGACTGTCGGAGTAAATAGCCACGGGTAGCCTAACTGACTCCCATGGCTCTTCGAGAATTTATCAGGCCATTTAAGCCTTCAAGCATTCCAAGCCCAGGGCCGCCTTCCCCCGGCCGGCTATCCCAGGGGCCGACTTCAGAAGGCGACCCAGTCCCAGAAACCTTCCCCAAGAAAGCTACGAGACGGCCGACTCCAGGAGGCCGGCTCCAAAAGGACCGACTCCCAAAAACCGGCCATGAAGAACGCCGATTCCAAGAAGCCGGCCAAGACCGCACCCACCAAAACTATGCCCTCATAACAGTGATAAGACGGGGCGTGGCCACAGTACAGCCCACTACCCTCGAATCCCGAAGCAGGCATGGCCACAGGGCGCCGTACGGGTCAACCATCACCCGTCCGACGCGGCACTGTAGCCATATTAGCCTCGACGTCATCCACGACAGACGCCGGTACGGCCCGCGGGCAGCGGGCCCCTTTAGCTAGAGAGACGCTCGAAGGCGGCCCGGCCTCCCCTAGTCGGCCCGGGGTGTAGCCGGCCCCCGGAGGCCGGCTACCTCCCTCCCTCGAAACATGTGCCACATTAAGGAGACAAGACGAGGTAAGGCTACAGTGAGAGCCCACAAGGCGGCTACACTGTAGCCATGCTTACCTCGACAAAGCCCTCGTCATCAGGGGCGAGGCAAGAGTAACCAGCCGCCGACAAAACCCCCAAACGGTGGGGCCGGCCTATCGACCAAGAGGCCGGCAGCCGGCGGGACCCACCAGTCGGCGGGCCCCAATGGCCGGCGGAGAAGTCGGCGAACACAGACACTGACGGCTGGGGCCCGCACCCAGCCGGATTACTATTGTACCCCTGGGGGTAGGCCTATATAAACCCCCCGGGGCACCCATGCAAAGGGCTGGTCTCATAGAGTTACACACACACCAGATCGAGAGAAAGGAAGGGCTAGCCTTGCTCTTCTTCTCCCTCGAACCCAACAGCTCAAGGAGCACTTGTAGCTACTTGTTTTGGTCTAGTGATCATGCGGAGACCCCGCAGAGCAGGACTAGGGGTGTTATCTCCACGGAGAGCCCCGAACCTGGGTAAGATTCGCCGGCGTGCATGCCTTCGCCTCATCCCGTTTCCAGGCACCGACGACGTCTTACTGGCTCCCACAATGATAAGCCACCCGTTGGCATATGTCGCACCTACCACCCGACATTTGGCGCCCACCGTGGGGCCAGGTGCACCGTCGTCTGGAGACCTGTTCTGGACGGGAACCCTTTTCCTCCCCCGCGAGCGCACCCAGCCTGCTGCGCCCGACGGTGTTTGCCCCGACGCGCTGCAAGGCGTCGACGACGTCTGCGCAGAGAGCCGCCTCGCCGATCTGCTCGGCGAGACTCGCATCTCTGACGAGCCCGCGTCCGACGCGGGCACGGACTACCCCGAGAGCCGCCTCATCAGCCTCCTCGACCAACTTCACGTGTCCAGCGAGCTTGCTGTGGACTTGGAGTCGGTCGGCTCCACTGACCCGATGCTTGTCGACTCCGACTCGGCATCGCTCGACGCCTACCCCTCCGACGTGGTGGTCTTCGACGACCCTCTCCCTCGAGCTGACAGCGGTAGCAGCGCTGTCACTGAAGTGCTGGTCATCAGCCACGTCGCCAACTCGGGCGAGAACGCCCACGACGCCCTGCAAGCGGCGATGCATGACTTATCCGTCCCCATCCCGGCCGACGCCGACGCCGAGACCCTGGAGGCACGCCGCCTCGCCCTCATCGCGGAAGGCCAGAAGATAGCCTCCAAGAGACGCCTCACCGAGGCTCACCAGCGCGAAGTCGACCATGCTGCCTTTGGCACGCCGCCTCATGGCGGGCCGAGCCGAGCCGGCCTCGTCCAGAAGCGCGGCGCGGCCATCGCCAGCATGTTGGGGGCGGACCGTCCCGTCTACGCCACCCCGCTCGAGAATCTGCGAGCCGCTCAGGCGGCCGCTGAAGAGCTAAATAGGCTGGGAGCCGATGAACTCCCCTACATGACAAGGCAAATCCAGCAATTGATCGACGCAACCGCAGAACGGCACGAAGCCAGCGCCCGCGCTGAGAGTCCTCCCCCGCGCCGAGAGCACGCCGCGACATCCCGGTCACCGACTGCGAGCGGCGCCCGCGCAAGAAAAGACAAGGAGCCGGCTGCTAGCCGCAGCCGGACTCGAATCACCATCGAGCGCGACGCGGAAGGCCGCCCTCGAGCGGTGGAGCGCCAAGGAAATCCGCCTCCTCCGCCGCCTCGAGGAGAGAGACATCCCACCCCGCCGCCTGTCACGCACCCAACTCTTGGTGGCCGACTAGGCCACCGTGAAGGAGTCGGCGAGAACGACGCCCGCCACCGGATCGACCGCCTGGCTCGGTCCCTGGTGCTAGAAGAAGAAGACGATGTCGGTCCGCCATGCTTTGGCCCCCGCATCCGTGACGAGCCCTTCCCCAAAGGGTTCTCGCTCCACAGAGATACGCCCAAGTACAACGGCTCTGTGAAGCCGGAAGATTGGCTCATCGACTACTCTACTGCTGTCAGCATAGCCAACGACAATCGGCGCGTAGCCGTGAAGTACGTCCCCCTCATGCTGCAGGGCACGGCGCGCACCTGGCTCAACAGCCTCAAGCCCTACAGCATCAACAGCTGGCTGGACTTCACGGAAGTCTTTGTCTGCAACTTCACCAGCACGTACAAGCGGCCTCCCAAGCCTCGCCAACTCTCCCTATGCGTCCAAGAGCCAAACGAGTCGACCCGCGACTACCTCACGCGGTGGGACGAGCTCCGCAACTCCTGCGAGGGGGTGCACGAGGTTCAGGCCATCGAGTACTTCACCGCCGGGTGCCGAGAGGGCACCCTTCTCAAGCACCGACTCCTCTGCGACGAGCCGGCTACCCTCGACGAACTACTGATCATCGCGGACAAGTACGCCACGGCCGATTCCTCGATGAAGACCGAACTCCGAGTGGACGCCTCTGGGAAGATTATCGCTCCGGCTCCCAAGACGCCGGCTGGCGACCCCAATCGGCGCCCCTACCAGAACGATCACAAGCGCAAGGCCCCTATGCCGCCTTCCACCAGTCGACAAGTGGCCACAGTTGAAGATGAGCAGCCCGAAGAGCGGCCCGCTCCCAAGAAGAAGGGTGGCATGCCGGCTTGGCAGCCGGCCTTCTCCTACGAGCAGACTCTCGATGCCCCCTGCAAGTTCCACAGCGGCGCGAAGCCGTCCAACCACACGACCCGAAAGTGCCACTGGCTCACACGGATCTCCAAGGGCGAGGGGATGGTGCCGCCTCCACCTCCCGGCCCGCCGCCTCCATCCCCCCAGTAGCTGGCGGCTCGACCAGCAGTCGGAGCCATTCAAGATGAGTTCCCCGAAGAGCACGCCGCCTACATTGTCTTCACAAGCCAGGTTGAAGATAAGCGCAGTCGGGGCCGACAGCACCAAGAGGTCAACGCAGTCGCCTCAGACTTGGTGGTCCAGCAGTCATCTGGCGACTGGGACACCAAGGATGCAAACATGGCGAGCTATCGATTCCTCGTCCAGTAGATCAGTGGGTACTTCGAAGGGTGCGAATTCCTTCACGTACCACGGGCCGACAACGACCAAGCAGATGCCGTGGCGCGGATCGGCTCCACCCGACAGGCCATACCGACCGGTGTCTCCCTCCAGCGCCTCCTCAAGCCGTCCATCAAGCCGTCTCCAGAGTCGGACTCTATCTTCGTACCGCCTGCCCCCCATGCAGCCGGATCCGACTGGAAGAACCCCGCAGGCGGCACGGGGACTTCAGAACCCGGCCCGGGGACTGCAGCAGTCAGCCCGGGGACTGCAGCAACACAAGAAACGGTGGCCAACTCCAATTTCACGCCACCCGACCCACCCACCCGAGTCATGGTGGCCGTACTAACAGTAGAAGAAGTCACAGCTCCATCATGGGCCCAGCCCATCCTCAAATTCCTAGTCAACAGAGAGCTGCCGGCTGATGAGATCTCAGCAAGACTAGTGCAACGATGAGCCGGAGCATATGCAATAATAAACAGAGAGCTTGTCAAGCGCAGTGTCACTGGAGTCTTCCAGCGCTGTGTCGAGCCAGAGAAAGGAGTGGCAATCCTCAAGGATATCCATCAAGGCGAATGCGGCCACCACGCAGCCTCAAGATCACTTGTGGCCAAAGCTTTCCGCAACGGTTTCTTTTGTCCGACTGCTTTGGAAGATGCCAAAGAGATAGTCAAGAGCTGCAAAGGATGCCAAGTCTTCAGTTCCAAGCAACACCTGCCGGCTTCTGCACTCAAGACCATCCCCCTCACCTGGCCCTTTGCCGTCTGGGGACTGGACATGGTGGGCCCATTCAAGACAGCCCGCGGCGGCTTGACACATCTGCTTGTCGCCGTGGACAAGTTTACCAAGTGGATCGGAGCGAAGCCGATCAAGAAGCTGAACGGGCCGACTGCCGTGACGTTTATCACCGACATCACTATTCGGTACGGCGTGCCGCACAGCATCATCACCGACAGCGGCACAAACTTTGCCAAAGGAGCACTGGCAAGTTTCTGCGCGACGCAGGGTATCCGACTGGACTTAGCGTCCATTGCCCACCCGCAGTCAAACGGCCAGGTCGAGCGAGCAAATGGACTCATCCTCTCCGGCATCAAGCCCCGACTGGTCGTACCACTAGAGCGATCGGCCGGCTGCTGGCTCGATGAGCTGCCGGCTGTCCTCTGGAGTCTGCGTACTACCCCCAACAAGTCAACCGGCTTCACTCTGTTCTTCCTTGTATATGGTGCCGAGGTTGTCATCCCAACCGACATCGAGTTCGACTCGCCTCGGGTCACCATGTACACGGAGGCGGAGGCCAAGGAAGTGCGAGAAGACGGCGTCGACCTGCTGGAAGAAGGCCGGCTATTAGCCCTCAGCCGGTCCACCATCTACCAGCAGGGGTTGCGCCGTTACCACAACCGCAAGGTCAAGCCAAGATCTTTCCAGGAGGGTGACCTTGTGCTTCGGCTGATCCAGTGAACAGCCGGCCAGCACAAGCTCTCGGCCCCTTGGGAAGGCCCTTTCGTCATCAGCAAGGCACTAGGCAACGACTCCTACTACCTGATCGACACGCAAAAGCCAAGAGCACGCAAGAGGGATGATTCTGGCAAGGAGTCGGAGAGGCCATGGAACGCGAACCTCCTGAGAAGATTTTACAGTTAAAAGCAGTATGTATCATGCTACCCTTTTGTATTAAGTATGAAACAACAGGCCCCCCGAGGGGCACTCGGGGACTGCCTTCCTTTATCTATGAATGACGAGTGTCATATTCATGAATGTATTATTACATTTGATTTCTGTCTGGCACCGGGTTCAACTAGTCGGCCCGGGGACTGGCCGCCTTAAGTTATACAGTTCCACCTGAAGTCAGACAAGTAGTGTGCCAGCTCCCGAGTCCTCTCTTGTTGAAAGTCGCAGCTCGAAGAACCGACTGTCCACACGAAAAACGGCTAAGGACTAACGAACTTATATAGCAAAAAGACGGCCTCCAACCACGCTTGACGGCTGTCAGAATAGCCGGCTGGCCGGCTTCCCAAACACTTCGCTATAATCCAACAAAGCTAGAGTACTTGCCCTCCCAACTGGCCAAGCACTCCTCCAGCCACAGATTACAGAGCAACTGTCCGACTGGGGAGGCGACAACCAAGGGAGGGCGGCAAAGGAAACAACAGAAGGATGAAAAGCAAAGAACCAGGGAAAGCCAAACGCATGCATAATCATATCTACATATAAAGCCCCCAATAGGCCGGCAATCAGCGTAGTTCGAATACACCCCCAGTGGGTGGAATTGTGCAAACTTAACAAAATGTTGTTCCAAAAGTGATAAGACAGGAAAATAAAGATAGCAGACTAGACTAAAGGCGCGGCATGGGAGCCGGGTTGGTCGGTGGAGACGGCGCCACCGGCTGGAGGAGGGGCCGGCTAGCGGGTCTTGGCTTGATCATCGCCGGCTGCAGGCGGTGCACCCGCGCGTGCCGTGTTGCTGGAGGCACGGTCAAGCTGAGGCTGACCGGCCGCTCCACCATCCGGCCCGGCGTCTTCACCCTCCTCCTCCTCTTCGCCCTCGTCACTGGAGTCGATCTCCTCCGCCGAGTCTTCGCCGTCTGCCGGGTTCAGCCCGAACCATTCCTCCGGCTGGGCAACGTCGTTGTCGTCCACCTCAGGGGCGAAGGCGCTGGTGTCGATGTAGTCGGCGATCGCTGAAGCCCGCCGGATGATAGCTGGCCGCGCCGGCTCCAGCTCCGTGTCGGCCTGCTGCCGCCAGGTGGCCAGCTGGTCCAGACTCAGCCCGGGATACCAGGCCTTGACGAACTCCAGCACCCGCCTGGCGCCGGACCGAGCCGCCGAAGCCTTCCAGGCCTCGAAGCGGCCGACCGCCACCTCCAGCCAGTCGGCAGTCCGACTGGGGGTGCGGGGAATCACTTCACCGGACCAGAGAGCGGCCAACACCTGCGCCCCGACACGTTGAAGCCGGCGGAGCAGGCAATGAGCCGGCTGGAGGTGAGCCTAGATCGCCAAGAGCTGCTCCTCCAGCGACCGGCGAGCGTTTGGCGCGATCTCGGCGCCAGCCTGCCTCTGTGCCTCGCGGCGGGCCTCGGTGACCTGGTTGGCGGCGGTAGAGTAGCCAGGGAAGTACTCTGCGCAAGAAAGAAGGAGAAAGAAGAGAAAAAACACCAAGTCAGAAAACGAGCCAAAACGGCAGGCGGCAAGCAAGAACGAAGAAGAAGGCGTCTTACCGTCAACCAAATCTTTGATCTGGCCATAGCCGTCGATCAGCGTCTGCTTCATTTCGGCCCAGCTAGCCGCCTCTGTCTCATACTCGGCCTGGAGGGCGGCCTCGCTATCCTGCACCGCCTTCAGGGCCGCCTTGTGGCTCTCCTCCTGGTCGGCCAACCTCTTGGCCAGGCGGTCACGCTCCTGCGCCAAGGTGGCAAACTCGGCCTCCTTAGCGCGGAGGGCGGCCTGAGACCCTCCCAGCTACTCCCTTAGACTGGCGTTGGCCGCTGCAGGGATGGCAGAGAAAAAAGAAGCAATAAGAAGAAGTCATCAAGGAAGATCCGACCCGACTGCTCAGCAGTCGGCCCGAATCTCGGGGACTACACCCAGTGGGTGCGCTGACGCGCCCTCACGTGAGATAAAAGACAAAGCACTTACCCCGGCTCTCAGATAGGTCAGCAGTCTTCTGGGTCAGCTCCCGAGCCTGGGAGTTGAAGGCAGCCGCGCGGAGGTTGTGGTAGTCCTGCAAGTCAGGCAGAAGAGCGAATAAGAACAAGAATAGCAAAACAATGTCCGCTAGGAAGTTCCAAGCCGCCTGTTCAGCAGCCGACTCGGAACTCGGGGACTACACCCAGTGGGTGCGCTGACGCGCCCCCACGGAAGAAATCAAGATCAAAAGAGCAAAGACAAGAAGACCAACCCGGATGGCCGCCCGCGTCGCAAGGAACTCGTCGTTGTACTTCCTCAGCGCCGTAGCCTGGGCTTGGAGCCAGGTCCGGACGTCCTGCGCGGCCACGTTCATCACGGCCGTCCCTCCGCCCGGCGTCCACCCCGAGCTGACGCTGGCCGCCTCCATATCCTGGGCCGACGAGCTGGAGCCCGCGGCCGGCTGCGGCTCTGATGCGGCCTTCCCCGCGCACTGGCGCGACGGCGTCCGGACCATCAGATCAGTCCTCGCGGCCGGCTCGCCCCTGGCCGATTGCACAGGCGGCAGGTTAGGCTGGCCGCCTTGAGTCGCCCCAGTCGGCGGGGCCGGTGCCGCCTCCCTCTCCAGGACGACGATGTCGTCCTCCCTTTCCAGCCCCGGCTGGTCACCGCCGGCTTCTTCTGGCGAGGGCTCTAGGGCCCCAGGCGCCGCGACGCGCAGTGGGGTGACCACCAAGGCCTCCTCCGCCGTCGCCGCAGCCGCAGCCTCCGCTTGGGCCTTGGCCGCGGCATCGGCGCGCGCCTTCGCCGCTTCCTCCTCCTGCGCCGCCTTGGCGACGGCCGCCCTCAATGCCTCCACCTCCCGCGCCTCCCGCTCCTCCCGCGCCTCCCACGTGTTTCGCTCCGTCGCCGCCTGAAGATCGGCACGGGGGTCCACGCGGCGAGTAGTGCTCCCGGATCCTCCCGGCGACCCAACGACGGAGGCGGCAGCAACCCGCTCGAGCGACAATGGAGCCCTGGTTTTTTGAGAAAGAGCAAGGATTCAGGAACTACCAGAGAAAAGAGGAAAGAATACATGAAGGAGTATATACTTACGCCGACACCGTCTGCGGCTGCTTCACCGCCTTGCGGAAGCGGGCCGCCTTCGCGGCCGCCTCTTCCCGCCTGGTCGCCGTTGCCCCGCCTCTGGGCTTCTTCGGCTGACTGCCGAACAAGCCCGGCGCGGCACGACGCTTTTGCCCGCCGCCCCGAG
This sequence comes from Triticum aestivum, assembly GCF_018294505.1. NCBI lineage: Eukaryota > Viridiplantae > Streptophyta > Magnoliopsida > Poales > Poaceae > Triticum > Triticum aestivum. Next base: position 323,760,282 of record NC_057811.1, on the reverse strand, counting down.
CAGGCGGTGCGGCGGAGGAACCCGCGCAGTGGCCAGACGCCGGCTGACGGCGTGGGACGACTTCCGCCTCGTCGTCGTCCGGCCAATCGTCGAAGCTGACCCCAAGCCCGGAGCCGCCTGCCTCGCCGCCGGCTTGGCCACCGCCCGCCTCGGTGTTGTCATCCATGGCTGCCGCCCCCAAGTCGGGGTCCTCCAGGTCGTGCTCCGTACGGTCGGGGACGAATCGGCGCCCCGCGTCCGACCCGCCTGTAGGCCGAAGAAGAGGGCTCTGTCGAGACAAGCCGGCAAGTCAGAGTCGGCCAAAAGGAACTCGGCGACAAAGCTAAGAGAAGAAAGGGAAAAAGAGAACATACCGTGGGTGGCGGGTGAGCTCGGCAATATGGCTCCTTGCCAAACTGCCACTCCGCGGAGAGCTTGCAGGTCGCAAGGTAGTTCACCATGTGGGCCACCTCGTCGTGCGGCATGTCTTTGGTGCACATCCGACTCGGATCAAGCTGGCCGCTCATCTGACAGATCAGATGAGGGCGGCTCTGGAGCGGGAGCACCCGGCGCGTGACGAAGGCGGCCAGCAGGTCGGGCCCGGTTAAGCCCTCCGACTGGATCATCACCCGCAGTCGGGCGACAGCCGCGGCTCCAGCCGGCGTCAGTGTTACGGCCCGATAGGACCACTGGGGCCGCCTCCCCGCCGGTGGGCCGGCTTCGTAAGCCGGAAAATTGACGTAGTCGCCTTGCGGGGCGACGTTCTTCACATAGAAGTATGACTTCTGCCATAGCTTCACCGACTGGATCAGCGTGATGACGGGGAAGGAGTTGTCGGCTGTCACCCTCCGCATCGCGATGAAGACGCCACTCTGAGCCAGCACGCCCTGCATACGTGTGCCCAGCTTGGACTGGAAGAACTCCCCCAGAGCTCGAGGGTGGGGAGGACGCCGAGGTAGCCTTCGCACAAGGTGACGAAGGCGGACAGCAGCACCACCGTGTTCGGGGTGAGGTGGTGCGGCTGGAGTTGGTAGAATTCTAGAAAGGAGCGGAAGAAGGCGCTCGCGGGCAAGCCGATGCCGCGCAAGAAATGCGAGCGGAAGACCACCCGCTCGCCCTCCTCCGGCTCCGGCGTGATCTCCTTCGCAGGTGCAAGATGGACCCGCACCTTGTCCGCGCCGGGCAGCCGCCGCGTCTTGCGGAGGAACTCGACGTGGTCCTCATGGACGTTGGAGCCGTCCCAATCCCCGCCGTACCGCATCGCGGCGTGAGGCCGGCGAGAATGAGTGCGGCGGCGGAGAAAGGAGTGGTGGAACGGCACGGCGGCGAGACGCTGCTGTGAGGGAGAGCAGAAGGAAGAAGATGGCGGAGAGGAAAGGGGCGTGCGAGCGCCAGCCGCTTTCCCCCTCCCCCTACTTATAGCCTCGCGCGGCGAAGCCGAGGAGGCGAGGCATGGGGTGGGACGTGGGATTAACTGCACCCACTTCCCCCACGCCCCACGATTAACTGCGCCCTAAAGACATGCCAAAACCGCCGCAGGAAGACGTGCGAGCGACTTTGGGCCGCAGAGAATCTGCGCCTGGGCCCGGGCGTGGGAGTTGCGGGCCCCCGGCCTGCGGCGACATCTTGTCGCGCGCGTGGGCTGGCAGGCTTTTTAGCCAAGGGATGCCACGTGGTTCGCAGGCGGCAAGTGGTCGGCCCGCAGCCCGGCGCGCGAGCCGCAGACTCCCGCCCTCCGACCTAAAATTTTTTGCCGAGACGGCGCGCCCAACCGAAGCCGGCTCCCACTCGTCAAGATAGGAAGCTGACCGAGCTTCTCGACTCCCACCCAACCTCGAAGCTCAATCAGCTTCGGGGAGTACTGTCGGAGTAAATAGCCACGGGTAGCCTAACCGACTCCCATGGCTCTTCGAGAATTTATCAGGCCATTTAAGCCTTCAAGCATTCGAAGCCCAGGGCCGCCTTCCCCCGGCCGGCTATCCCAGGGGCCGACTTCAGAAGGCGACCCAGTCCCAGAAACCTTCCCCAAGAAAGCTACGAGACGGCCGACTCCAGGAGGCCGGCTCCAAAAGGACCGACTCCCAAAAACCGGCCATGAAGAACGCCGACTCCAAGAAGCCGGCCAAGACCGCACCCACCAAAACTATGCCCTCATAACGGTGATAAGACGGGGCGTGGCCACAGTACAGCCCACTACCCTCGAATCCCGAAGCAGGCATGGCCACAGGGAGCCGTACGGGTCAACCATCACCCGTCCGACGTGGCACTGTAGCCATATTAGCCTCGACGTCATCCACAACAGACGCCGGTACGGCCCGCGGGCGGCGGGCCCCTTTAGCTAGAGAGACGCTCGAAGGCGGCCCGGCCTCCCCTAGTCGGCCAGGGGTGTAGCCGGCCCCCGGAGGCCGGCTACCTCCCTCCCTCGAAACATGTGCCACATTAAGGAGACAAGACGAGGTAAGGCTACATTGAGAGCCCACAAGGCGGCTACACTGTAGCCATGCTTACCTCGACAAAGCCCTCGTCATCAGGGGCGAGGCAACAGTAACCAGCCGCCGACAAGACCCCCAAACGGTGGGGCCGGCCTGTCGACCAAGAGGCCGGCAGCCGGCGGGACCCACCAGTCGGCGGGCCCCAATGGCCGGCGGAGAAGTCAGCGAACACAGACACTGACGGCTGGGGCCCGCACCCAGCCGGATTACTATTGTACCCCTGGGGGTAGGCCTATATAAACCCCCCGGGGCACCCATGCAAAGGGCTGGTCTCATAGAGTTACACACACACCAGATCGAGAGAAAGGAAGGGCTAGCCTTGCTCTTCTTATCCCTCGAACCCAACAGCTCAAGGAGCACTTGTAGCTACTTGTTTTGGTCTAGTGATCATGCGGAGACCCCGCAGAGCAAGACTAGGGGTGTTATCTCCACGGAGAGCCCCGAACCTGGGTAAGATTCGCCGGCGTGCATGCCTTCGCCTCATCCCGTTTCCAGGCACCGGCGACGTCTTACTGGCTCCCACAATGATAAGCCACCCGTTGGCATATGTCGCACCTACCACCCGACATTTGGCGCCCACCGTGGGGCCAGGTGCACCGTCGTCTGGAGACCTGTTCTGGACGGGAACCCTTTTCCTCCCCCGCGAGCGCACCCAGCCTGCTGCGCCCGACGGTGTTTGCCCCGACGCGCTGCAAGGCGTCGACGACGTCTGCGCAGCGAGCCGCCTCGCCGATCTGCTCGGCGAGACTCGCATCTCTGACGAGCCCGCGTCCGACGCGGGCACGGACTACCCCGAGAGCTGCCTCATCAGGCTCCTCGACCAACTTCACGTCTCCAGCGAGCTTGCTGTGGACTTGGAGTCGGTCGGCTCCACTGACCCGATGCTTGTCGACTCCGACTCGGCCTCGCTCGACGCCTACCCCTCCGACGTGGTGGTCTTCGACGACCCTCTCCCTCGAGCTGACAGCGGTAGCAGCACTGTCACCGAAGTGCTGGTCATCAGCCACGTCGCCAACTCGGGCGAGAACGCCCACGACGCCCTGCAAGCGGCGATGCATGACTTATCCGTCCCCATCCCGGCCGACGCCGACGCCGAGACCCTGGAGGCACGCCGCCTCGCCCTCATATAGGCCAGGCCAGGTAGCTGCCACGTGGCATGCTATGTCGTCTGCTGGCAGACGGTAAAGATGCAAAGGGCTTTGCCATCTGATAGCAGATGGCAAAGCAACCATATAGGCCAGCCCAATGCCCCCAGGTTGCACAGGTAGCTGCCACATGGCAGCTTTGCCTTCTGCTGCCAGCAGATGGCAAAGTACCTGTATAGCCCCTATTTTTTCTTAAATTCATTCAATTTGACAGAATTTCAGATATATATACACACACACATTTGAAAACAATTTCAACAATCATACCAACAATAAGTTTCCACTGAACATATCCAACATACAAGTTTCCAACAACATATCCAACATATACAATGGTTTCCGACAACATATCCATACATACATATCCAAAACAAGTTTCCAACAACATATCCAACATATCAACATATCCAACATATCAACATATCCAAAAGGAAGCACAAGGAGAAGAGTACACTCCATCAATGCAAGTTCCTCATCTAAAGCAAATCTGCAAAAATAGGAAAGATGAAAGTTAGAAGAAGAAGAAGAATACTAGCTAGAAGAAAAAGAAGAAAAGAAGAAGAAAAAGAATAAGAAGAATTTATCTTCTCTTTCCTTTTCTCCTCTCCTCTTCTTTATCTTCTTCTTCTTCTAACTAAGGTAGGAAAAAATGCCATTTTTTAGCTAAGCTAGGTAAAAATGCTAAACATGTAGGTCATTTTAGAGCTAAGCTAGGTAAATAGGTCATTTTGGAGCTAACCTAGGTAAAATGGATCATATTGGAGCTAACCTAGGTAAACTTGGTCATTTTGGAGCTAACCTAGCTAATTATGCCATTTTGAGTTAACTAAGCATATTATGCCATTTTTGACATAAGTAAGCTAATTATAGGTCTTTATTGAGCTAACCCAGGTAACTAAGCGTATTAGAGCTAATTTAGAATTTTAGAGCTAACTTAGGTCATTTTGGAGCTAACTTAGGTAAAATTGATCATTTTGGAGCTAATTAGGCTTATTATGTCATTTTCGAGGAAAATAAGCTAACTATATGACATATATGAGGTTACCAAGATTGCTATGCCATTTCAAACCTAAGTAAGCTAATTATGCCATTTTTTTACATATGTAAGCTAAGTGTATGTCATTATTGAGCAAACCTAGGTAACTAAGCATATTAGAGATAACTTAGCATATTAGAGCTAACTTAGGTCATTTCAGAGGAAATAAAGCAAAGTATAGATCATTTTGGAGCTAACTAAGCTAATTATGTCATTTTGCAGGAAGATAAGCTAAGTCTAGGTCATTATGGTAAGCATTTTGGAGGAAATAAAGCTAAGTCTAGGTCTTTATGCATTTCGTAAGGAAAACACTAGAGAAAACTTACCTTCATCACGGAGGTGAAGGACCGGTCGGGTTTGCGCCAGTGCCACACGAAGAAGGACCGGTCGGGGTCGGGGTTGCGCCAGTGCGAGACGGAGAAGGATCGGTCGATGCTTGTTGGGAGGCATGCTGCACCAAAGATCATTTGCAATGTCTCGTTAGCATGATGCAACTGAAATGTGAATACTAGTAACTAATGACCATTCAAATGAAACTCACCGTGTCCACTATACCAATCTGGGGCATCGGCGGAGGGGTATGACCGTTTTTCTCGCACACAGACTACACATTTGTTTTCACGAGTCAGTCATATTAGTTAGTAATGAAACGAACATTACGTTCATGATTTGGCTAATATGCAGGAGAAACTTACCACAAGGAGCTCGTATAGGGCCCGGTGAGACGCGTCATTCCGGTTCTCCGCCTCCAATAGACTAGCCGTCCTCTCCTCCAACTCCTCCTCCTCCTTCTTCTCCTTCTTCTCCTCCTCTTCCTCCTCCTCCTCCTCCTCTTGGGGAGCCTGAAGCCCGAAAGCTTCGGAGCTTGGGGAGAGGGCACACGGGCTCCGGGAGCAGAAGACGGCGCATCAGAAGGGCTGGAGGCGGCTCCAGGTGGTGTCAAGGTGGAGGCAGCATCTCGGGAGACCAGCGACGATCTGCCCATTGTAGTGATGAGGGGTAGCTTCCCCCCCCCTCCTGGCGGGCGTCGATCTCGGCGTCGTCTGGCAGGGCGCGGAGGATCTCGGCCTTGCTCAAGGGAGAGGTTTCTCCCATCTCCTCAGGGGTCTCCTCCGAGTCCACCTCCTCTTCCTCCTTCCCGCGGGACTCGTCAGAAGACAGCTCCACCGGCTTCAGCGTGGCAGAGGCCCCGGTGGGCGACGGCGGCACCAGCCCGCGCGCGTCAAAGGTCGGCCTGGAGGCCACGATTGGCTCCCAGTCCTTGCGGAGGAACAAAGGAACGAAGGCGCTCGGCGGGTACTCCTGGTTGTCCCCAACCAGGAGGCGCAGGACAACAGTCAGCTCATCGTCAGGCAGGGCCCCTGGCCTCAGGCGAATCTTGTCTTCTTCATCTCCAAGCCTCCACAAAGGGCGTGCGCGCCTGAAGTGGAGCAACGCGCAGCGTCAAGAATTCCCTCAGGAGCATAGCCCCGGTCACTTTGGCCGCCTCCGCGTTGCCCGGCTTCAAGTCAGTCTTCATCTTGCTCCAACACCGACGATGCCCGCTCGTCAGTGAGCTCTGCACGAGGCCACCCCTTGTTAGACTGGGGTGCCTCCGTCGGCAATGCCAAGTGCGGGTGGACGCACTTGGCGTCCATCATGATCCATTTGGCCCGGATGTTGTCGGCTCTCTTCCCGGTGTTCGAGATCGATTTGGCCTTGTCGGATGCGATGAAATTGGCGCACCCGGAGACGTGCCCCTCACTGACACGAAGAAAGAAGAAGTGGCGCAGAAGAGCCACGGACGGCATCACGCCCAGATACGCCTCGCAGTAGTAGGCGAAGATGGACATGAGGAGGATGGAGTTGGGATGAAGATGCAGCACCTGCAGCCCGTAGTGGTCGAGGACCTCATAGAAGAAGTCAGAGAAGGGGGAATCAACCCGGCGGAGATGCTGCTCGTGAAGAAGGGGAAGAAGGTGCTTCCCTCAGGCTCCGGCACGTCGGAGGCAAGCTGGAGCTCCGTCTTCCCCCTCTCGTTGCTCTCCCCCGCCGCCAGCAAACGCGTGGCGGCTAGGCTCTTCTCCGTGGCGTTGGGCGCTTCAAGAGCTGGCTCGTACCAAGTCGCCGCTGAGGAGGCCTTAACCTTGCGCGGCGCCATCGGTCGCAGATGCGGAGCAAGATTGGAGCAGATCTGGAGGTTACGGTAGCGAGGAGCGAGGAGCGAGAAAGGGGATCTGAAGCAAGGCGAAGGGGAGCAGTGAAAGCAAGCATTGTCCATGCCAGCCTCTTGTTAAGCCGGGCAGTTGCCGAGGCAGTGTGGGGAAGCGGAGACGCCCACGTCCAATCAACCGCCACGCGTCGACCAAGGCCGCAGGCTTTTGGGGCCCGTGGCGCTCCGCAATTGACCTTTGGCTTCGCCTCGAAGCCAAGCCCGAGCGTGCCTTGGGCCCGGGGGCTACCGTCGGCATTCTGGGAACGGGGGTCCCCACACTTGCCTGCCTGCGGCCCGCGGCGTGGCTGTGCTAGCGGGCTTGTATGGCCCATCTTCATCAACAAGGCATTCAAGACCCTCGCGAGGGGCCAAGCCTCGCGAGGCGGACGACGCAAGACCTCCTCAGGAGTGGCCTCACCAGGTTGCCTCGCGAGGAGCGGAGAGATCAAGGCAGGGCAAACCTCGTGAGGCTCTCGTGACGTGAGCCATGACGATCAAGATCAGGCGGGCGCCAGCGAGCGCAGCGTCCTTGTTTCCTTTTTGGTGCTAAGGAGGCAAGCGCAGGCGCGGAGTACCGAGGCATCAAGCAAAGGTTTCCATATCAGTGCAACGAGACCAAGACCAGCAGGATGGCAAGACGGAGGTCACCATGGAGCCCAACGCGGCGTCACCACCAGAGCCTTTCGCAGGCGAAGACCGCTTTTGTCAGGATAAGCTGTAATAGCTGTCCCCTTTCAAATTGGCCGTTGTTGGCTCCCTTCCCGCCCAATATTTGGGGAGAGGACCAGGGCCTATATAAGTAGAACCAGCCACCACAGTAGAGGGCAAGTGAGTGAGATCTAGAGCCAACCCTTAGCCACACACCGAGCACAAGAACACCTCAACCTCAGGAGGCTGTTCTTTCCCTTGTACTGTTCATCATCAGCCCAAGAGGCAATCCACCACCACCACACTAGAGTAGGGTATTACACCACAACGGTGGCCCGAACCAGTATAAATCTTGTGCCTTTTGTGTCGTGAGTTCGTCGAATTCGCCCGCGAGATCTTAGCGAGCTAGGGCGTGGATCGGTAGGGAGGAAGTCTTCGCGCGCACCCCAGTGTTCGAACCTTGAGGGTTTTGCCGGAACCCGTGATCCGACAACTGGGTTTTGTAGGCATTTTATGTGCATAATTCAAATTTGAACTACAAGCACATGCTCCAATGCACTAAAGTTGGTTGAAAAATCACATGTGTGCCCTTGGGTGAATTTCTAGGTCCCATGCAAGAGATTGGAATGAAATTCAAACACCAGGGCACTGTTGATTGCCGGCAAAATGTTGAGATGCCTGGTTAGTAAATCCAAAACTCGTCTGAAATTCATGAAACTTGGCATGCTATCATGGAGCGGCATCAACATGTCGTGGTAAAAAAATTGTCCCATTTGGGGCAGGTTCGGGTATATGCTTCTCACAAACCAGAGCTTCTCACAACAAGCATGATGGTTTCGATAGGGAACGTCCCACCTTTGGGGAGGAAGCGATATCCATTGCCTCTTATTGCTCTCAATTTTTTTCTCGTGTCAACATAGAACAACAGGAGTGTTGTGTCAATTTTTGGGATTTTTCGGGGTTCGTTTGGACATTTTTATGCATTAACTGAGTTTTCAATGCATTTATGTGCATAATTCAAATTTGAACTATATGCAGATGCTCCAGTGCATATAAATTGGTTAAAAAAATCAAATATGTGTCCTTGGGTGCATGCTTAGGTCCCATGCAAGAAATGGGAATGAATTTCAAACACCAGGGCACCATTGATTGCCGGCAAAATGTTGAGATGCCTGGTTTTTAAATTCTAGTAAATCCAAAACTCGTCTGAAATTCATGAAACTTGGCATGCTATCATGGAGCGGCATAAACATGCCGTGGTAAAAAATTGTCCCGTTTGGGGCAGGTTTGGGTATATGCTTCTCACAAACCAGAGCTTCTCACAACAAGCCTGATGGTTTCGGTAGGGAACGTACGTCCCACCTTTGGGGACGAAACGGTATCCATTGCCTCTTATTGCTTTCAAAAAAAATCTCGTGTCAACATAGAACAACAGGAGTGTTGTGTCAATTTTTGGGGTTTGTTTGGACATTTTTATGCATTAACTGAGTTTTCTAGGCATTTTATGTGCATAATTCAAAATTGAACTATATGCACATGCTCCAGTGCATATAAATTGGTTGAAAAAATCACATGTGTGTCCTTGGGTGCATGCTTAGGTCCCATGCAAGAGAGGGGAATGAATTTCAAACACCAGGGCACTATTGATTGCCGGCAAAACATTGAGATACCTGGTTTTTAAATTCTGGTAAATCCAAAACTCGTCTGAAATTCATGAAACTTGGCATGCTATCATGGAGCGGCATCAACATGCCGTGGTGAAAATTTTGTCCCATTTGGGACAGGTTTGGGTATAAGCTTCTCACAAACCAGAGCTTCTCACAACAAGCATGATGGTTTCGATAGGGAACGTACCACCTTTGGGGACGGGACGATATCCGTTGCCTCTTATTGCTTTCAAGAAATTTCTAGTGTCAACATAGAACAACAGGAGTGTTGTGGTTAATCTTGGAATTTTTCGGGGTTCGTTTGGCCTTTTTTATACATTAACTGGGTTTTGTAGGCATTTTATGTGCATATTTCAAATTTGAACTACAAGCACATGCTCCAATGCACCAAAGTTGGTTGAAAAATCACATGTGTGTCCTAGGGTGAATTTCTAGGTCCCATGCAAGAGATTGGAATGAAATTCAAACACCAGGGCACTGTTTATTGCCAGCAAAACGTTGAGATGCCTGGTTTTTTTAATTCTAGTAAATCCATAACTCGTCTGAAATTCATGAAACTTGGCATGCTATCATGGAGTGCATCAACATGACGTGGTAAATTTTTTGTCCCATTTGGGGCAGGTTCGGGTGTAAGCTTCTCACAAACCAGAGCTTCTCACAACAAGCATGATGATTTCGATAGGGAACGTCCCACCTTTGGGGATGAAGCGATATCCATTGCCTCTTATTGCTTTCAAAAAAATTCTAGTGTCAACATAGAACAACAGGAGTGTTGTTCAATTTTTGTGATTTTTCGGCGTTCATTTGGACATTTTTATGCATTAACTTGATTTTCTAGGCATTTTATGTGCATAATTCAAATTTGAACTACAAGCACATGCTCCAATGCACTAAAGTTGGTTGAAAAATCGAATCGGTGTCCTTGGGTGAATTTCTAGGTCCCATGCAAGAGATGAGAATGAAATTCAAACACTAGGCACTGTTGATTACCGGCAAAACGTTGAGATGCTTGGCTTTTAAATTCTAGTAAATCCATAACTCGTCCGAAATTCATGAAACTTGGCATGCTATCATGGAGCGGCATCAACATGCTGTGGTAAAAAAATTGTCCCATTCGGGGCAGGTTCGGGTATACGCTTCTCACAAACCAGAGCTTCTCACAACTAGCATGATGGTTTCGGTAGGGAACGTCCCACCTTTGGGTACGAAATGATATCCATTGCCTCTTATTGCTTTCATAAATTTTCTCGTGTCAAGATAGAACAACAGGAGTGTTGTGTCAATTTTTGGGATTTTTCGCGGTTCATGTGATATTTTTATGCATTAATTGAGTTTTCAATGCATTTATGTGCATAATTCAGATTTGAACTACATGCACATGCTCCAGTGCATATAAATTGGTTGAAAAATCAAATCTGTGTCCTTGGGTGCATGCTTAGGTCCCATGCAAGAAATGGGAATGAGTTTCAAACACCAGGGCACTGTTGATTGCCGGCAAAACATTGAGATGCCTGGTTTTTAAATTCTAGTAAATCCAAAACTCGTCTGAAATTCATGAAACTTGGCATGCTATCATGGAATGGCACCCGGCATGCTGTGGCATTTTTCGTGTCCATTTTGAGAGAAGGCGCACTCGAATAATGACAGCCAACAAAGGCATTTTGAAAAAATAGGTGCCACTTTAATATCTCAAACGTTTGTAGAATTCAAATCGTGTGCGTTCTTTTAACCATTCACGTGACGCCACGTGTCTTGGTTTTAATGGCTGTAGGAAGTGTCGTGCGGATAGCTTCTTGACCATGACTGAACGGGAGGCGTGCGAGCGCAGTCCGGTGCGCAGGCTGACCGATAGGTCCTCCAATGCGCAGGCTCACCGGGAAGCGTGCGAGCTATATGCTGCGGAGGCTCACTGGGAAGCGAGCCCTTTGACTTCCATGGCCGCCCGCCTTCCTCTCCATTAATGGCGCCCGAGCCGCTGTTTAATACGAGCGGCCTAACTGTTCGCCTCCCATTCCCCTCCCTCCCGCAGCCGCAGACCTCCACCAATGCCATGCCGCAGAACGATCATCTGCCACTAGTCTTCAAGTTTGGTGAAGTCGACTCCGAGCCGACCGCGGCGGTTGCTGCCCCCGCTCCCATCCCCGCTCCCATCCCGGCGCCCGCGCCAGCGACCATCCCCGTAGCATTGACGGGTTGGTCGTTGAGCACTATCATAGAGCTGGAAGCCAAGGGCGTCAGCGAGGTCTCCGTGGACCCGCACGAGTTCGTGTACATGCCAGCGCCCGTGCACGTGCCCGTGTGCGCCCCTCCATCCACCGTGGCGCCGACCCCCGTGAGTTTGCCTGCACCTGTCGCGCCCGTGCCCGTGCCCGTGCGCGCGCTCCCCTCAGCGGCATGGGACACTGTCATTGACCGCTGCCTCTCAGCGGCGCCAGTTGCCGTCCTCCCGCGCCCCGCCCGTCGATCGCGCAACGACATGATGTTTGATTTACAAGTGAAGAACATTTTGTGCTGCCTTGAAGACTTCAACAACGGCGTCCTGGAGGACGACAACGACAACGACGGCGCGGCACGCTGGCTCCACCGCTGCCGGAAATAGGTTTTTTTGGGGTTTACTACTGTATCTCGAATTCTCGATCGTATGAATATAAATTCACAGTGTGACTGAATGAAAGATATGGTTTGAACGAACTTGCATCTTTCTCTCTTAATGTACAGACTTATCAAACGATTTTCTTTTGAAAAAACGTCAATGGTTTTTAAATGTAAAACACTCATCGCAAACGTTTTAGTTAGAACACCCGGATGCAAACCGACAGCTTCCCAGGGAAAATGTGCCGAGCAGGATTTCTGCATCCCTTCAACGCAAACGGTTGTTTTGCATGACCCGTGTGCAACCATGTACAAACAATTGGGTAAGATTTGCATATCTGTCATTTTGGGTATGTTGCCATTTGTCAAACTGGAAAGATTGACATTTGTTTATCTAGTAACATTGCCATTTGTCAACCTTGTAACACTGCGATTTGTCAAAATATGCAGCTAAAATCACTACCACTATCTAATTTTTGCAACTAAAATCACTAGCACTGTTCATATGAACACCACTAGCAGGCGTGAGTTGATGGACACATATGCAAATGTACCATTGATTACATACAACAAGTCATCAGCCCACAGCGACAACGAGGATACACGTTGGATTATAGATCATTCACAACAAAACATTCTAGTAAAGTTTTTCTCACACAAAAAATAACAAAGCGATGAAATGAACTTCAGCTCAACCACTCGTCGGCGTTGAAAACGCTTGCTTTGAACTAGAAGTGATTCTCTGGGAAGGGCCAACTACTGCCAATCTCGAGACCAACGCAGGACTGATCATCCAGGCTGAAGCGGCCTATGTCAGGACCCATATTGGGACGGTAGGGAAGCATAGCAATGTCCGAGGTATAGATACAATTGCTTCTCATAAATAGTAGTAACGTTGTGTCAACAGCAGCTGGATCACCTTCCACCATCATTGGATAGTTTCGTCCAAGGAAGAGCGAGTTTCCTCCAAGACTTTCAATACTGAACCAAGGAGAAGGTGTTGGCGCTAGTACACTAGTATCCATCCCGAATACCCTGCAGCGGATGTTGGAATAGGTCCGGAGAGTGCGACCATGCGAGACAAAACCTGCTTCCTTAGTAACATCAGCAGTACCCTGTATACAGACAAGAAGAAGAGGTGATCCATCGGAATAAGTTGCCAGGCGCCACTGAGTATATGGGTCCAGCTCGTCCTCATGCTCGTGATCATCAGCATCGTCATCTCCCCCTTGGTTATAAAAATTTAAAATTATAGGTGGTGGAATGTTCACACGACCTTGAAAACACAAGAAGGTTAATTAATTAGTAAAGGGAAACTAGCTAACCCGCATGCTGTGGATGAAACAGTTATAATTACAGTGGAAGACAAATGTACCGAAAGGATGATGATTCCATGCAAAAACAGTGCCACGAGTGGTGGCAGCAAACACAAGACCCTCGTATTGAATTGCATCACAGTACTCATCCGTGTACAGAAATTGATTTTTGAGCAATATCCATCGAGGGCTGGAAGTAAGGAAGGCAACAAGCTTGTCGAAGATAGCAACAACTTCATAGTTCGAGTAATCCCAATAGCGGTTGGGAACTCGACAAATTGCTATCTTCCGTAGACGACAGTCACCATGATCGTATTTGAACTCACGTAGATTACCGGTGTACTCAACCTCTGGGCAGTCGTCTGAGATTTTTGGAAGTGGAACCCAGTGACGAGTGTACACATTCACAAGTTCCCACTCGCAGTTGTACCCAATATAAACAACTCAATCTCCATTTGCGCCTGCCCAAGCCTTGCCCTCAAGCGATGGCATCTTAACATCATACGTATCATTATCAAGCGGCATCAACTTGCACAAGGCGAGGCTTCCCTCGTCCCCGCGCCAGTCAGCAGGGTCACGGCGAAGAAGATCGGGGAGATCAAACCGCTCCTGGACCCTTGGGTTCCTTGTAATGATGTTATTAGTTGAGTCAAGAATGGTCTTGAATGAATCTGCCATGCTAGCCGAGGTGATGACATCGCACCGATCAATGAGTTCCTCCACCACGTCATCTTTCAGATCGGGGCAAGAATAACGGGGTCGTTTCCGGCCTGTTCCCTCCATGGAGAAGATGATCGAACAATGGTAGAAGGAAGGGTGAAGGCAAATGGAGGGAGGAAGAGCATGCGACAGCAATTCCAAATTGAGAGGGAAAGGCGAAGAGGCGGTGGACGGTTGCCACGGTACACGAAGAGGCGACTGGGGGAGCGAACAGTTGCCACAGAGATCACACACTGACGACAAGGGCCGAGTGAACCGCATGCGTATATCGCACACACCTTGATCTGGCTGACCGTTTCTTTTGTGTTGCCTAATCACAAACAGTTCATCTGAGTGAACCGTATGCTATATATCGCACACACCTTCATCTGGCCGCCTGTTTCTTTTGTGTTGCCCAATCACAAGTAGTTCATCCGAGTGAACCGTATGTTGTGTATCGCACACACCTTCATCTGGCTGTCCGTTTCTTTTGTTCCTCCTCACCGCAAATAGTTGATTGAACTGAACCGTATGCCCTTCATCGCACACGCAACTAAAACCTGAACCGTATGCCCTTCATCGCACACGCAACTAAAACCTGAACCGTGTTTGATGCATCCGTCATCGCAAATGTTTTATACATTTCTGACGGTTTTCATACAACACCTTTTGCGATTATTGCATCGCACACAGTTTCTCGAAGGGTCTCTGATCATACTGTCGCGTTAGCAGCATCCTGCAGTAGTGATCATCACCTCGTCCTTCACCAGTCTCCGCTTATTCCGCAGCTCCTGTTTTGAGTTACAAATGTGAGCAACCGCACCGGTATCAAATACCCAGGAGCTACTACGAGCGCTGGTAAGGTACACATCAATAACATGTATATCATATATACCTTTGGCGTTGCCGGCATTCTTACCCGCTAAGTACTTGGGGCAGTTCCGCTTCCAATGACCATTTCCCTTGCAATAAAAGCACTCAGTCTCAGGCTTGGGTACATCCTTTGGCTTCTTCCCGGCAACTGACTTACCGGGCGCGGCAACTCCCTTGCCGTCCTTCTTGAAGTTCTTCTTACCCTTGCCTTTCTTGAAACTAGTGGTCTTATTCACCATCAACACTTGATGTTCCTTTTTGATCTCCACCTCCGCTGATTTCAGCATTGAATATAACTCAGGAATGGACTTCTCCATCCCTTGCATATTGCAGTTCATCACAAAGCTCTTGTAGCTAGGCGGAAGCGACTGGAGGATCATGTCAATGACCGAGTCATCTGGATGATTAACTCCCAGCTGAGACAAGCGGTTGTGCAACCCAGACATTTTGAGTATATGCTCGCTGACAGAACTATTTTCCTCCATCTTACAACTGTAGAACTTGTCGGAGACTTCATATCTCTCGACCCGGGCATGAGCTTGGAAAACCATTTTCAGCTCTTGGAACATCTCATATGCTCCATGTTGCTCAAAACACTTTTGGAACCCCGGTTCTAAGCTGTAAAGCATGCCGCACTGAAACAGGGAGTAATCATCACTACGCGACTGCCAGGCGTTCATAACATCTTGAGTTGCTAGGAAAATGGGTGCGTCACCTAGCGGTGCTTCAAGGACATATGCTTTCTTGGCAGCTATGAGGATGATCCTCGACTTACGGACCCAGTCCGTATAGTTGCTACCATCGTCTTTCAGCTTGGTTTTCTCTAGGAACGCGTTAAAGTTGAGGGCAACATTAGCGTGGGCCATTTGATCTACAGGATAGATTGTAAACACAATTTTAGACTAGGTTCATGATAATTAAGTTCATCTAATCAAATTATTTAATGAACTCCCACTCAGATAGACATCCCTCTAGTCATCTAAGTGATACATGATCCGAATAGACTAGGCCGTGTTCGATCATCACGTGAGATGGACTAGTCATCAACGGTGAACATCTCCATGTTGATCGCATCTACCATATGACTCATGTTTGACCTTTGAGTCTCTCGTGTTCCGAGGCCATGTCTGTACATGCTAGGCTCGTCAAGTCAACCTAAGTGTTTCGCATGTGTAAATCTGGCTTACACCCATTGTATGCGAATGTTAGAATCTATCACACCCGATCATCACGTGGTGCTTCAAAACAACGAACCTTCGCAATGGTGCACACTTTAGGGGAACATGTTTCTTGATATTTTAGTGAGGGATCATCTTATTTATGCTACCGTCGTTCTAAGAAAATAAGATGTAAACATGATAAACATCACATGCAAATCATAAAGTGACATGATATGGCCAATATCATCTTGCGCTTTTGATCTCCATTTTCGAGGCGCGACATGGTCGCCATCGTCACCGGCATGACACCATGATCTCCCTCATCATGATCTCCATCATTGTGTCTTCATGAAGTTGTCTCGCCAACTATTACTTCTACTACTATGGCTAACGGTTAGCAATAAAGTAAAGTAATTACATGGCGTTTATATTGACTCGCAGGTCATACAATAAATTAAGACAACTCCTATGGCTCCTGCCGGTTGTCATACTCATCGACATGCAAGTCGTGATTCCTATTAAAAGAACATGATCAATCTCATACATCACATATATAATTCATCACATCCTTTTGGCCATATCACATCACATAGCATACCCTGCAAAAACAAGTTCGACGTCCTCTAATTGTTGTTGCATGTTTTACGTGGCTACTATGGGTTTCTAGCAAGAACGTTTCTTACCTATGCAAAAGCCACAACGGTGGTATGCCAATTGAAGGAAATATGCCCTAGAGGCAATAATAAAGTATTATATATTTCCTTATATCATGATAAATGTTTATTATTCATGCTAGAATTGTATTAACCGGAAACATAATACATGTGTGAATACATAGACAAACAGAGTGTCACTAGTATGCCTCTGCTTGACTAGCTCGTTAATCAAAGATGATTATGTTTCCTAGCCATAGACATGAGTTGTCATTTGATTAACGGGATCACCTCATTAGGAGAATGACGTGATTGACATGACCCATTACGTTAGCTTAGCACCCGATCGTTTAGTATGTTGCTATTGCTTACTTCATGACTTATACATGTTCCTATGACTATGAGATTATGCAACTCCCGTTTACCGGAGGAACACTTTGTGTGCTACCAAACGTCACAACGTAACTGGGTGATTATAAAGGTGCTCTACAGGTGTCTCCAAAGGTACTTGTTGGGTTGGCGTATTTCGAGATTAGGATTTGTCACTCCGATTGTCGGAGAGGTATCTCTGGGCCCACTCGGTAATGCACATCACTATAAGCCTTGCAAGCATTGTGACTAATGAGTTAGTTGCGGGATGATGTATTACGGAACGAGTAAAGAGACTTGCCGGTAACGAGATTGAACTAGGTATCGAGAGACCGACGATCGAATCTCGGGCAAGTAACATACCGATGACAAAGGGAACAACGTATGTTGTTATGCGGTCTGACCGATAAAGATCTTCGTAGAATATGTGGGAGCCAATATGGGCATCCAGGTCCCGCTATTGGTTATTGACCGGAGAGGTGTCTCGGTCATGTCTACATAGTTCTCGAACCCAAAGGGTCCGCACGCTTAAAGTTACGATGACAGTTTTATTATGAGTTTATATGTTTTGATGTACCGAAGGTTGTTCGGAGTCCCGGATGTGATCACGGACATGACGAGGAGTCTCGAAATGGTCGAGACGTAAAGATTGATATATTGGACGACTATATTCGGACACCGGAAGTGTTCCGGAGAAGTTTCGGATTAAACCGGACTGCCGGAGGGTTACCGGAACCCCCCGGGGAAGTATTGGGCCTTAGTGGGCCTTGAGGGAAGAGAGAGGGCAGCAGCCAGGAGGTGGTGCGCCCCCTCCCAGGAGGAGTCCTAGTTGGACTAGGAGAGGGGGGCGCAGCCCCCTTTCCCTCTCCCTCTCCCTCTCTTTCCTTCCCCCCTTCTTTTCCTAGTAGGACTAGGAAAGGGGAGTCCTACTCCTACTAGGAGGAGGACTCCCCCCCCCTCTCCTTGGCGCGCCCATAGGCAGCCGGCCTCCCCCTTGCTCCTTTATATACGGGGGCAGGGGGGCACCTCTAAACACACTTGATATACGATATTTTAGCCGTGTGCGGTGCCCCCCTCCACCAGATTACACCTCGATAATACCGTCGCGGAGCTTAGGCGAAGCCCTGCGTCGGTGGAACATCATCATCGTCACCACGCCGTCGTGCTGACGAAACTCTCCCTCAACACTCGGCTGGATCGGAGTTCGAGGGACGTCATCGAGCTGAATGTGTGTAGAACTTCGGAGGTACCGTGCGTTCGGTACTTGATCGGTCGGATCGTGAAGACGTACGACTACATCAACCGCGTTGTGATAACGCTTCCGCTGTCGGTCTACGAGGGTACGTGGACAACACTCTCCCCTCTCGTTGCTATGCATCACTATGATCTTGCGTGTGCGTAGGTAAATTTTTGAAATTACTACGTTCCCCTTTACCAATTGATATTTACCCTTCATAAGGACCCTCTTCATCGAATCCGATCCAACTAAAGTGGGAGAGACAGACACCCGCTAGCCACCTTATGCAACAAGTGCATGTCAGTCGGTGGAACCTGTCTCACGTAAGTGTACGTCTAAGGGCGGTCTGGGCCGCTTCATCCCACAATGCCGCTGAATCAAGATAGGACTATTAACGGTAAGCAAATTGAACAAATCATCGCCCATAATTACTTGTGTTCTACTCGTGCATAGAATCTATACATAGACCTGGCTCTGATGCCACTGTTGGGGCAACGTAGTAATAATTCAAAAAATTCCTACGTGTCACCAAGATCAATCTAGGAGATGCTATCAACGAGAGAGAGGGAGTGCATCTTAATACCCTTGAAGATCGCTAAGCGGAAGCATTACAAGAACGCGGTTGATGGAGTCGTACTCACGGCGATTCAAATCGCGGAAGATCCGATCCAAGCGCCGAACAGACGGCGCCTCCGCGTTCAACACACGTACAACCCGGGGACGTCTCCTCCTTCTTGATCCAGCAAGGGGAGAGGAGAAGTTGAGGGAGAACTCCGGCAGCATGACGGCATGGTGGCGATGGAGCTCGTGGTTCTCCGGCAGAGCTTTGCTAAGCGCTATGGAGAAGGAGGAGGTGTAGGAGGGAGCAGGGCTGCGCCAGGGGCAAGGGGTGTAGCTCCCATGCACCTCCCCACTATTTATAGGGGTGGAGGGGGCTGGTTTATTGCCCTCCAAGTCCATTGGGGCATTGGCAAAGGTGGTAGGAAAGAAATCCCATCCTTTCCCTTCCCCACCGATTGTTATCCCCCTTTTTAAGATCTTGATCTTATCCCTTCGGGATATGATCTTAGTCCTTCTAAGGGGGATCTCGGTGTGCCTAGACTAGGGGTGTGGGGCCTTGCCCCCACCACCCATGTTCATGTGGGTCCCCCCATGCAGGTGTGCCCCACTTCGGAACCTTCTAGAACCTTTCCGGTACAATACCGAAAAATCCCGAACATTTTCCGGTGGCCAAAATAGGACTTCCCATATATAAATCTTTACCTCCGGACCATTCTGGAACTCCTTGTGACGTCCGGGATCTCATCCGAGACTCCGAACAACTTTCAGTAACCACATACAATTCCCATTACAACTCTAGCGTCACCGAACCTTAAGTGTGTAGACCCTATGGGTTCGGGAACCATGCAGACATGACCGAGATGCCTCTCCGGCCAATAACCAATAGCGGGATCTGGATACCCATATTGGCTCCCACATCTTCCACGATGATCTCATCAGATGAACCATGATGTCGGGGATTCAATCAATCCCGTATACAATTCCCTTTGTCCATCGGTATGTTACTTGCCCGAGATTCGATCGTCGGTATCCCCATACTTTGTTCAATCTCGTTACCGGCAAGTCTCTTTACTCGTTCCATAACACATGATCCCGTGACTAACTCCTTAGTCACATTGAGCTCATTATGATGATGCATTACAGAGTGGGCCCAGAGATACCTCTCCGTCATACGGAGTGACGAATCCCAGTCTCGATTCGTGCCAACCCAACAGACACTTTCGGAGATACCTGTAGTGCACCTTTATGGTCACCCAGTTACGTTGTGACGTTTGATACACCCAAAGCATTCCTACGGCATCTGGGAGTTGCACAATCTCATGGTCTAAGGAAATGATACTTGACATTAGAAAAGCCCTAGCAAACGAACTACACGATCTTGTGCTATGCTTAGGATTGGTTCTTGTCCATCACATCATTCTCCTAATGATGTGATCCCGTTATCAACGACATCCAATGTCCATGGTCAGGAAACCACAACCATCTATTGATCAACGAGCTAGTCAACTAGATGCTCACTAGGGACATGTTGTGGTCTATGTATTCACACATGTATTATGGTTACCTGTTAATACAATTATAGCATGAACAATAGACAATTATCATGAACAAGGAAATATAATAATAACCATTTTATTATTGCCTCTATGGCATATTTCCAACACATGCTACGGGAATCACAAACTTTAACACGTGTATTCTTGCCAATCCACAATTACTCACTAGCATGAAAATAATATCACCATCTTTATATCGCAAAACTGTTGCAAGGAATCAAACATATCATATTCAGTGATCTACAAGTTTTATGTATGATTTTATGACTAACCATGTGAATGGCCAATTCCTGATGACTTTCTAAATAGATATAAGTGAAGCAAGAGAGTTCAATTCTTTCTACAAAAGATATGCCCACGCTTTAACAATTATAAGTGAAGCAAAAGAGCATTCTACAAATGGTGGTTTTCTAGGTGTAGAGAAATAGGCAATCCAAACTTCAAATGATGTAAGTGAAGCACATGAAACATTCTATAAAGCCATACTCAAAAGATATAAGGGAAGTGCAAAGAGCATTCTATAAATCAACCAAGGACTATCTCATACCAGCATGGTGCACAAAACAAAAAGGAAAAATAAACACAAAAGACGCTACAAGAATTTACGCGTACTGTTGAGGATATAATCATTAGAGTCACCCGCCCAGGAGGGGCCGGGTTACTCATAATGGTCATAACGCGAAGCCCAGTACCAAACTTGAAGACGGAGGGTCAATAATGGGCTTAAGACCCAGACGCGGCTTAAGGCCCGTAGTTATAAACCGCCGTTATGGCAAGACTTGTAGTGTAAGGCAAGAGTAGTTAAGAGTCCGAGCCGGGCACTGTTATAAGCCGGCCGGGACTCTGAGAGCCGCTGGGCGTCAACCTCTCTATATAAAGGGACGACCCGGCGGCGGTTCAGGACAAGAAAAGATCAAATCGATAACCAGGCAGGGCGGTTTAGCTCCTGGTCGTCGAAACCCTAAGCAATACAATCTCAACTGGACGTAGGCTTTTACCTTCACTGTAAGGGGCCGAACCAGTATAATCCTCGTGTCCCTTGTCCCGCTTAACCCCTTTAAGCTTCCCAGCTGCAATGGCTCCACGACTAAGTCCTTGCACAAGGACATCTGCCGTGACAATTCCACGACAGTTGGCGCCAACCGTGGGGCCAGCGCACGGTGGATTTGAGTTCTTGAAGGGCAGCTTCGAAGGGCTCAAGGGATACGCTGTGGGCCGGATGACCAAGAGTCATCGCGGCAAGCTCTACATCGACGATGCAAACTGGGGCCCCGACGCCGGATCAATCGAGTATGGGTACCGGGTCCCCTTCGGCGGAATACATGTCTTCATTGGCAAGATTGGTGAGCCGGGCCCTGAGCCGGACCTCTGCGCCGATCTCATCGAGACGGCTCAGCGTGCACGACCCGCCCGGGCTCTACCTGTCTTGAAGCATGCTTTCGTGGGATGTGTCCATGGAGGACTCTCTGAAGGATCTGGATCTGGTGATGAGACGGCCGCCGGCTCTGACGGCGAGTCGGCTACGGATGAGTCAAACTCGTTGTATCAACTTCAAGATGGCAGGCTCAGGGGTTGTTCCGATGGTGACATCATTCCGGACCCCTTTGAGCGGCCGAGCCGGGTTGGAATCTTCATGGCCCGCGCACAGCCTGTTCAAAACCCCGCCGCCGGGTCAGGAAGCCCTGTGCCCTCGCCGGCTCAGGTGCTGATGGATCTCACGGACAAGATGACGGCCCTGTTGACCGCTGCGGTTGCCCCGACGGATCAAGCTCAGCATGACGCGGAGGTGGCACAGTTAAAGTTGGATCTAGTAAAAGCCAAGGAGGATCTGGCGACGGAAGGGATCAGGATGGCTGCAGAGAGAGCGGATCTCGACGCCCAGACTCAGCTGATCCAGGCACAGTCGTTCCGGCTCACGATGGATCAAAACGCGTCCAATGAGGTCATGAGAAGGAGGCATCAAAAGGCCCAATCTCGACTCCCTCCGGTTTACGATCCTCGAAACCTCTTCAACACGCCTGGTGCAGGGCCTAGTAACCCGCCAGAGATCATAGCGCCCGGGGTTGGTACGCCAATTCAACCTCAAGTGATGGGGCCTCCCCGGGTGAACCCTGCCCCGCCTCAATACGTGCCAATACCACCGGGTCATTATGCCAACCCGTTGGAAAACATGGTTGCCACGGCGGCGCGGCTGTCGGCTCTCCCAATCGATGGCGACTCTCCAACGGCGATTGAAACCCGCCGGGTCAGAGAACTCCTTCAGACGGCTCTGGCGCAGCAAGAGGCATATTCTTATAGCCGGGACAGGATTCATTCAACCCCTCGTCCAGGCCAGAGCCCGAGTTATAGCAAACACATGGTCTCAGCGACCGGTTCAAGCAATGTCCGACGCCATGATTTGCTTCCTGGCCACGGCCCGGCTCATAACGGAGCCTTTCACGCGGTAGACCAAGACAGAGCACGGCAAGAGGCGGAGCAGGTGCCTCAGTTGATGGCTTATCAGCCACCCCCGGCTTATCCGACGGCTTCTGTCGATGTGGGTATACCTACGAGGACTGGAGGTGTCCCTTGTCTGGTGCCGGCTCTCCGTAATGAACGTCTGCCCAAAGACTTCAAAGGGCCTAGGAAGGTGCCTAATTACACGGCTGATTTGCAACCCGGAGCATGGGTCGAGAGTTACGAGATGGCTATGGAGTTGCTGGAGGTCAGTGAGGCGGCAATGGCCAAGTACTTCACCATGATGTTAGATGGGACTGCCCGCACTTGGTTGAAAGGGTTGCCACCGAATTCTATCGGGTCTTGGGCCGAGCTAAAGGCCCGGTTCATCCAAAACTTCAAAGATACCTGTAGGCAGTCTATGTCCATCGTGGATCTGACTAACTGTAAGCAGCAGGAGGGTGAGTCTACAACCCATTGGGTTCGCCGGGTCAAGGAGATAATACATTCATCTGATAAGATGGATGCCGGATCTGCAGTCTTAATGTTGGAGCAGAATTGTCGTTTCATGCCCCTGAAGATGAAACTCGGGCGGCTCAAGCGTGATTGCAATGATATGGGTACGCTGATGGCGGCTCTCGTCAAGTATGCCGACTCTGATAGTACCAAGGACCCTGCGTCGGACGATGAAAGGACAGGGAAGGGAAAGAAGAACGGCAATGGCAAGGGTCTTCAGCATAACCCGACGAACCAAGGCGGTAGCAAGCGAAAGGCTGATGGCAGCATAGAGTTTGTGGCCAACGCCAGCTCACAGGGTAACAACCAGCAACGCAAGGGGAGGCCACCTCCCCGAGCCGGCGGGTCAGGCCCGACGCTTGAGCAGTTGTTGAATGAGCCTTGTCCAAGGCATGGCTCTAGGGAGAAGCCAGCTACTCATTTATGGAAAGATTGCGCAATCATGAAGGCCTTTAAGAATTCCGATGCCTTTAATGGCAACAATGGCTCGGGCGGCGGCTCAGGCGCCGGCGGCTTTCATGGCCCGGGCGGCGGCTCAAATTCTAATCCTCAGAATGTTCAAGGGGGCTTTAATCAGCAGTCCAGCCAAGGTCATCAACAGCAGCAGGGGGATACCAGACCAATCCAAAGCAGCTCAATGGTGGACAGTATCATGTGTTTACCACTAGTCTGTGCAAGCGAGATCAGAAGCTTCATAAGAGGGCTGTGAATGCTGTTGAACCGGCGGTTCCACGCTATTTAAGATGGTCTGAGCAGCCTATTGTGTGGAGTAGGGAAGATCACCCTCCCCGGGTTGATAATCCAGGTCACCTGGCCCTGGTGGTGGCCCCTCAGGTGGAAGGATATAAATTCACTAAAGTGCTCATGGATGGAGGCAGCAGCATCAACATCCTCTATTATGAGACTTTCCGTCGTATGGGATTGATTGATAAGAATCTCAGCCAGTCCAATACTGTTTTCCATGGCGTGGTGCCTGGTAAGTCGGCGTATCCGGTGGGTAAGATTGAGCTGGAAGTGGCTTTTGGAGATGAATACAACTACATGGTAGAGAAATTAACCTTTGAGGTGGTTAAGATAAGAAGCCCGTATCATGCTTTATTTGGGCGGCCGGCTTACGCCAAGTTTATGGCACGGCCGTGTTACGTGTATTTACAGCTCAAAATGCCGGGTCACAATGGGACCATTACGGTTCACGGCAGCCGAAAGATAGCCTTGGAGTGTGAGGAAGGTGACGCGGCTTACGCTGAATCTGTTTGTGCAACAGAGGAGTTGAAGTTTTACAAGGACAATGTTGACCCAACAGATATGACATCTCTGAAAAAGCCGACCACAGAGCATGAGCCGGCAATGAAATTTAAGTCAGCTGATGAGACTAAACTTGTTGATTTCGTTCCAGGTGACTCATCTCAGCAGTTTAGCATCAGTGCCAATCTGGATCCAAAATAGGAAGGCGCGCTCATCGAGTTCATCCGTGAGAATAGGGACATTTTTGCATGGAAACCTTCTGACATGCCAGGTGTACCTAGAGAACTCGCTGAGCACACTCTCAATATTGATCCGAAATTTAAGCCAGTCAAGCAATTCCTTCGGCGGTTTAATGAGGAGAGACGGAAAGCCATTGGTGAGGAGGTAGCCCGGCTCTTGGCGGCCGGGTTTATCGTTGAAGTTTTTCATCCAGAGTGGTTAGCTAACCCGGTGCTCGTGCTTAAGAAGAACGGCACCTGGCGGATGTGTGTGGATTACACAGACTTAAACAAGGTTTGTCCGGCTGATCCTTTTGCTCTCCCCCGTATTGATCAGATTATTGATGCTACGGCGGGATGTGAGCGCTTAAGTTTTTTGGATGCCTATTCTGGATACCATCAGATTAAAATGGCAGTTAAGGACCAGGAGAAGACGGCGTTCATCACTCCCTTTGGAGCCTTCTGTTATGTGTCTATGCCTTTTGGACTCAAGAGTGCACAGGCGACTTATCAGCGTTGTGTGTAGAATTGTCTTCATAACCAGATTGGGCGCAATGTTCATGCCTATGTGGATGATATCGTGGTTAAGTCCAGGGAGAAGGAGACCCTGGTCGATGACCTTAGAGAAACCTTTGATAATCTCCGGGTTTACAAGATGATGCTTAACCCGGCCAAGTGTGTTTTTGGTGTTCCCGCAGGCAAGCTCTTGGGTTTCCTGGTTTCTAACAGAGGCATTGAAGCTAACCCGGAAAAGATAAAGGCAGTCACCTCTCTGGCTAAGCCGGCGTGCATCAACGACGTCCAGCGTCTGGCAGGCTGCATTGCTGCTTTGAGCCGGTTTATCAGCCGTTTGGGTGAAAAGGCCATGCCACTGTACCAACTGATGAAGAAAACAGACAACTTTGTCTGGAATGATGCTGCTAATGCTGCTTTTGAGGATTTGAAGAGACAGCTGGCTGAGCCCCCAGTTCTTGCTGCTCCAGTTGACAAGGAGCCCTTATTACTGTATGTAGCCGCTAACACACGAGCCGTCAGTGTGGTTGTGGTGGTGGAGCGCAAGGAAGAGGGTAAGGAGTATCTGGTTCAGCGGTCGGTTTACTATGTCAGCGAAGTGCTCATTGAGTCCAAACAACGGTATCCACATTGGCAGAAGCTTGTTTACGGGGTGTTCATGGCAAGCCGGAAGCTTAAGCATTATTTCCAGGGTCACCCTATCACTGTGGTTAGTTCTGCTCCTCTAGGAGATATCATCCAAAATAGAGAAGCTACAGGGAGAGTGGCTAAGTGGGCTATAGAGCTTGGGCCTCATGGTCTGAAATATGTGCCGCGCACTGCTGTCAAATCTCAAGCATTGGTGGATTTCATCAACGATTGGACAGAGCTGCAGACGCCTGAAGAGAAACCCGATAATACATATTGGACTATACACTTCGACGGGTCTAGGCAATTGGAGGGCTCGGGGGCTGGAGTTGTATTGGCTTCCCCTCGAGGTGACAAGTTTTGCTATGTGCTGCGGTTGATGTTTCCCTGTACTAACAATGCAGCTGAGTACGAGGCCTTGCTCCATGGTCTGCGGATGGCTAAGGAGATGAGCTTAAGCCGGGTAAGGTGCTTTGGCGACTCAGATTTAGTGGCCCAACAAGTGTCGGGCAAGTGGGACTCCAAGGACCCTCTCATGGCGGCTTATCGTCGCGAAGTTGATGCCATTGCTGGACACTTTCAGGGTTACCAAGTAGAGCACATCGATCGCAGGAAGAACGAGGTGGCTGATGCATTAAGCCGGCTGGGCTCTCAGCGAAAGCCGGTGCCGCCTAATACTTTCTTGGACATCTTACATAACCCTTCTGTTAAGTTGCCTACAGAGGAAGACTTGGCCGTTCCTGACCCGGAGGCACAGTTGGTGGCGGCTCTCCACATCACCCCAGACTGGACAGTACCATACTTGGCTTACATGACCCGGGGAGATTTACCTGAGGATGAAACTCTGGCCAGACAAATAACCCGGCGGTCTAAGTCAATGGTCATTATCAATGGCGAGCTGCATCGTCGCAGTGTTACTGGAACTTTCCAGCGTTGTGTTTCCCCTGAGGAGGGTCAAGAAATCTTACGTGAAATTCATGAAGGGGATTGTGGCCATCACGCCGGCTCAAAATCCCTTGTGGCCAAGGCTTTTCGTCATGGTTTTTACTGGCTGACGGCTTATGCTGATGCGGAGGACTTGGTCAGTAAATGTGACGGTTCTTAGAGGTTCTCGCGACGGGCTCATGTGCCGGCTCAAGAGCTGAGGATGATTCCAATTACTTGGCCATTTGCGGTCTGGGGGCTTGATATGGTTGGGCCTTTTAAAAGGTCCAAGGATAAGAAGACCCACCTCTTGGTGGGAGTTGACAAGTTCACAAAGTGGGTTGAGGCAGAGCCAGTTAGCAAGTGTGACGCAGCCACGGCGGTTCAGTTCATGAAAAGGGTGATATTTCGCTTTGGTTTTCCACACAGCATTATAACTGACAATGGTATCAATCTGTCTAAAGGCGCCATGGAGGAGTTTTGTCAACGAGAGCATATTCGACTTGATGTTTCGTCAGTGGCTCACCCTCAATCCAATGGTCAAGCTGAGAGAGCTAATCAGGAGATTTTGAAAGGCATCAAGCCCCGGCTTTTGGTCCCTTTGCAACGGACGCCGGGTTGTTGGGTGGAGGAGTTACCCTCTGTGTTATGGAGCATCAATACTACTCCTAACAGATCTACGGGTTACACGCCTTTCTTCATGGTTTGTGGAGCGGAAGCAGTCCTCCCCAGCGATATCCGTCATGACTCGCCTCGAGTGGCGGCTTATGTTGAGGCGGATAATGAGCGGGCGCGCCAAGATGCTCTTGACTTGTTGGACGAGCAGCGTGATGTGGCAGCAGCTCGCTCGGCAATTTACCAACAAGACTTGCGCCGTTATCACAGCCGCCGGGTTAAGTCCCGGGTCTTCCAGGAAGGTGATTTGGTGCTCCGGCTCATCCAAGATCAAACAGATGCACACAAGTTATCCCCGCCTTGGGAAGGGCCCTTTGTGGTCAGCAAGAACTTGCACAACGGGTCATACTACCTTATCGATGTTTGGGAGCACAAAGATTCACGCAAGTCGGAGGAAGAGACCCGTCGGCCGTGGAACATAGCTCAGCTTCGGCCTTATTACACTTGAGCCACCGGCTCTCATAATGTACATATTTCTATAGCCATGTATATATTATGATAAATAATAAAGCAGGACCTCTGTCCTTTGTTCTCCTCCAAAGGTAAACGTGTTATTTCCGTTACAACATCACATGGTCACTTGGAGGTGGATCTGGCTTACGATAGTATTCGAATCTAGCCGTTAATAATGTAATCATTTGGGGGCTTCCTGTTCAAACATAGGTCGTATTCGAACCAAAGAGAACATAGCTGTCGATACCCACTTGATTGGCAAATTGCCGAGCTCATTGGGGAGTTTTTCTTGATCATATTTGAATCATAGTTTAACCCCCTTTGGGAACCGACGTGGATCGTATTCGAATCAGCGTCGATAAACAACTCTTAAGGTCATTTGGGGGCTTCCTGTTCAAACATAGGTCGTATTCGAACCAAAGAGAACATAGCTGTCAGTACCCTCTTGATCGGCAACGCCAAACCCACTGGGGGCTATATGATCGCATTCGAATCTTAGCTTAACCCATTTGGGACGGGTCTCTGGTCGTATTCGAACCGGAAGCCCCTAAGTTTTGATCTTCTGATTTACAACAAGTTCTTCTAGTCATATCAACAGTGTGCAAGGGCGGTTCTTACTCCGCCGACTTAACTTTGATTCACAATGTTAGTAACACACAATAAGCATTATCAATGCTGGTAAACCGGAGTTGAGGTACCAACCTTATTATTCGGGTTACATAAACCGGAAGTATACTTGAAGGCTTGTAAGTATGCTATCATGGTTACTTCGAGGATATAATTGAGGGCCAGTCTTTTATGATTTTAATTCATATTCCGGGTTATATATATAGCATATGACTCTCAGTGCGGTAAGCCGCCCAGAGACTTGTGATTTATTTTCCGTGCAGGATGATTAAAGACAGTTCTTTAACTTAAGGAAAGTAGATGGTCGAACATAACCCGGAGGAATATAAAGAAGCAACTTCAATGGAGTTAAGCATTCAACACATGCACGATGGCACGACAAAATTAAGTATTTGTCCTACTCTATTACAAGACTCCCCGAGTCCAAAAGGTGAGGCATTGTTTAAACCATGAGCCGCCTAGAAGTCAAGGTGCTTGTTGAGTTGAAGCTTCCGGCTCATCCCTCTCCGCTCCTCCGGCTGATTCCATGACCTGGAAGGTTGATGATTTCCAGTCAATGCCGCTCAAAGCTTCAAATTGAGCCTCGTCATCAATTAACCCGGCCGGGTCAACTTCTGGGGCGAAGGTATGCTTACGAGTCGGAGGGATCAAGCTGATGGCTTCATAACGTGGAGTGGGGATCCTCTGATTTTCCGCGTCATAGCCCGGCTGATACTTGGTAAGGTCGGTGTCATTCCCAATCAGGGTGGCCACCGGGCGCACGCTCTTCACACAGGTAGCAAAGTATTTTTGATCAAAGGGGGTGCCGTCTTCCTTCAGGCTGGGGTATCCAAGAGCGATGTCGGCCGGGTCTAGCTCCGGAAGAAAAGCCTTGGCCCGGCTCAAAGCAGTTATAGCTCCGGCTCTTGCAGAGGCCCGTCGTAGCTCTTGGAAGCGCTGAGGAAGAACGGCAAGTCGCCGGAGTACGTCCGCCAGGTGAGTCGGAACCTCATTGGACAGGGCCACAACGGCTAAAGCACGCTGTGACCCGGTGTAGAGTTGCTCCACCAAGGTGTACACGGCCTTCAACTTGGTCAGAACATTCTGATTGAGGTTGGAGCTTCTGGGACCTGTTTTACAAAGTCAGGGGAGCTGAATGACAATGGTGGGACTTATAGGACATAAGGAATGTAAACTTGTTAAAGGCTAGTAGAATGACTCACCGAAGATTGCGGAGACCATCTGTGACACATGGCGTTGTAAGCCGGAGAGTTCGGTGGTTTTCTCCGTCAGAGCAGCCTCTGCTTTTTCGGCCCGGCTGAGCAAGGCGGTTCTCTCCTCAGCCCAAGTCTTCCTCTCTGTCTCAAATTTCTTCTTCAACTTTTCTTGTGCAGCAACGCTGAATTCGAATTTGGCATTGGCTTTCCAGGTCTCAGTCTCCTGAGTCTTCAAGCGGTTTTTCAGCTCAGAAATTTCAGATTCAAATTTTTTGCAGGCAGCCTGTACAAAGTCCGGGTTACAGTGTGAATAATTATCATGCAACATTAAAGTCCCAAGCACTTTGCAAAGCAAAGACACTTGGCACTTGGGGGCTAATGTATGCGGAAAGATTCTATTTATAATTGCCAGTTCCTGAAGGTAAGCCGGAAGCTAAGTCTACAACCTATTCTATCATAAGTAATAGACTTGGGGGCTAGCATGGTAAGGATGACTATGGAGTAAGCAAGAGAGTTGTACCTCAGATTTTTGTTGTATCTGCTTCACCATGTCAATCTCCAGGTCCCGGCTGTTGTGTACTTGACCAATGTAACCAGAAACAATGTCTCCAATGCTCAAGTTAGCATAATCAGTGATCTCCAGTCTAGCCCGGCGGTGCTCTAGCAGCTCTTCCTTGGCGGAGCATCTGGCCAGCACAGTGGGTCTTCCCGGCTCAACATATTCAGTCCGGGTAATCACCACATCCGGGTCATCGGCCGGTTGAGCTGAGCTGGGAATCTCCGGGTTGTCGGAACCCGCCATGGTTTGTTCTTCAGTTGAGGCGGCGGTGTCCGGAGCTAGTGCAGATGGCGGCTCATGAGCAGAAGCTTCCGGTTCAGTCAAGACCGGCTCTTCGACCGGCTTATTTTTCTTGGCCCTTTTGCTGAGCTTGGCTTGGGCACTGAAAGTCAAAAGATTAGTACAAAAAACATAAATAAGATAAGCACAAATGAGATGATTATCATTACCCGGGTGCGGTCTTGAAAGCCGGCAGGTTAGATTGCATGGAGTCACCAGAGGAAGGTGAAGTTTCCTGATAATTGGAATCAGACGAATTGAGTGGTTGACGAGTGACGCCTGCTAAAGGATGGAAAGGGTATAAGTTGGAGGTAACCTCAGTCCGGCGCTTTCTTGATGCCTCGGGTAAGCCGGAGGAGAGGTCTGCATCCTTGCTGGCCCGGGTTTGCCTCCGGCTCTCATGAATCTGTTGCTTCAAAAGAAATTGAGGATCTTGATAAGCTAAAGGATGCGAAAATCTTACTTTCCGGGTTACTCTTCGGACTTTCAGCCTTGGCAAGGGGTCCGAGTCGGAGGAAAGTATAGTTACCTCTTCAGTCACCGGGTTACTCGCTCCGGTATCATCCTACAGATAATCAAGTCAATAAGGTGGTTAAAAAGCAGACGAAAAGCAGAATAGGAGCCTAACGAATCAAGGGTTACCTCTGACTCGGAGCTATCATCCAACTGAAGCAGCTCTGAGGCGCTAGGCCTACTTCCCTTCTTACGGGGAGCGGCTCTCCTGGCGGCTTTCTTAGCCTTCTTGGCTTTTTTAGCAGCCTCATGGTCATACTTGACCTTCCAGAACTTGTCATTAGCCTGGAAAAATGCAATAAAGGTTTCCTTGAAGTTAAAACGAAGACTGTTAAAATGGAAGGTAAGGTGCTCAGATTGGTAGCTTACCGCCGGAGCCGGGTTAGCTTGGTAGAAGGGGCTTAAGCCGGTCCTCCCGCAGTTGGCTAAGCTCTCATTCAAGAGAGACTTGGTCATGTCATCCACGACGTCCTCAGGTAGATCGTGGGAGCTGTGCCGCAGAGGGTCATCCTTCCGGCCCGTGTAATCACACATTAAGCTGGGGCGGCGGCTCAGGGGAATCACCCGCCAAGAAATCCAGACCCGAACCAGATCAACGCCGTTAAGGCCATTTCCCAGAAGAGCCTTAATCTTGTTGATGGTAGGGATCAGTGGTTAACGTTCAGCTTGAGATAGTTTGTCTGGCAGGGGGTGAGTTGGCTCCAGACGCAGGGCACGAAAGCCGGGCAGAGGGCTCTCATCAGCCGGAGAAGTGTCTTGGCAGTAGAACCATGTCTGGTTCCAGTCTTTGGGGTGGCTTGGCGGCTCAGCATAAGGAAAAAAGGCAATCTCTCCGTCGTTGAATGGAAATTCCGCCAAGCTCCAAGCTAGTCCCGTTGGCGCACTCATTCTGGCGGTTCAGATAAAACAACTCCCTAAAAAGCAGTAGGCTGGGCTCTTCTCCAAGATATACTTCGCGGAATACTTGAAAGTTGCAAATATTTGACACGAAATTGGGTCCTATGTCTTGCGGCCGCAGATCGAAGAAGTTCAGAACATCTCTAAAGAATTTTGAGCCGGGAGGTGCGAAGCCCCAGCTCATGTGATCAGCAAATATCACCACCTCGCCATCTCTAGGTTGAGGTCTTTCCTCCGACGGGTCAGGGGCACGATAAGACATGACCTCCTTCTTGGGCAGGTAACCCGTCTTCACGAAATCAGCTAAAGTGTCATCAGTAACATTGGATGTCATCCAGTTGCACATGATGGGTGACTTGGGAGCCTTGGGTGGCATTGTGAAAGACGAAAGCCTATGACAAAAGGAAATGTCCGGTTCAATTATAAGCCGAAGGAAGTTTACAGTTCAATATTCAAGATGGCGGCTTATGAAGGGGCCTAATGACATATGGCTAATTACATCAGGTTATCTAAGCCGCTGAGGGCATCGTGAGTCATTCAAGTTGTCTAAAACTTTATCATAAATGAGCCGGAAATTTTACAGCGCATGGCCTCTTTTAAGCCGGAGATATGAGCCGCCATAGCTAAACAGATGAAATTTTTTGACTAAGTGTGGCGCAAACAAGTTTCACAGATCGCGGTAATTATTTTGGATCAAACGATCGGCTAAAAAGGAAAAATTTCTAGACCTAGAAAGCTGATACAGAGAAGTTCATGAGCTCTAAGGGGATTTGTTTGCAAGTGAAGGGGGCGTGCTACTATTGAAAATGGGTGCGAAACCACAGCCGCACGAGTTCTATATGTTTACTGGATCTAAGGGGCTGTGTAGAAGAAACTGTGAAGAAATGGCGACGAACTGCGAAGAACAGGGGAGAACAGCAAGAACCCTAATGCGGATCTACTCTATGGAGTGGCAAGGACTTACGGGTGCTGGAGAGTCGCGGAGGTCGCCGCCGTTTCTCTGGACAGGTCAGGGTGATGCAGCGGCCAAGGTTGACGAAGACCAGGAGAGCGGCGGCGGCGGCGGAGCTCGAGCTCTCGGGTGTCAGAGGAGGAAGACGATGGAGGCGACAAGTGAATGAAGGCTTATGGCCCGGGCTTATTTATAAGGTGCGGCTAATAAGTGGGCGTGAGAAACGAGGAGGCCACGGCGTGATTATCTCGCCACAGAAGCGCCTCGATTTTCGGGATGGCCATTAAAGATAAGATCCGTTGGGATATGACAGAATAAAAAAATGAACTTAATGGAAGATGACGTCATGGCGGGTTACCAGGAATCCAGAAGATGACGTCACGGCGGGTTATAACTTTCGCACGAATATAAGCCGGAAGATTTTTCTCTCAAAGAAATTGAAGATTGACATGAACCGGTTCAAATCAATCTGGGGCCTAATGTTGAGGATATAATCATTAGAGTCACCCGCCCAGGAGGGGCCGGGTTACTCATAATGGTCATCACGCGAAGCCCAGTACCAAACTTGAAGACGGAGGGTCAATAATGGGCTTAAGACCCAGAGGCGGCTTAAGGCCCGTAGTTATAAACCGCCGTTATGGCAAGACTTGTAGTGTAAGGCAAGAGTAGTTAAGAGTCCGAGCCGGGCACTGTTATAAGCCGACCGGGACTCTGAGAGCCGCTGGGCGTCAACCTCTCTATATAAAGGGACGACCCGGCGGCGGTTCAGGACAAGAAAAGATCAAATCAATAACCAGGCAGGGCGGTTTAGCTCCTGGTCGTCGAAACCCTAAGCAATACAACCTCAACTGGACGTAGGCTTTTACCTTCACTGTAAGGGGCCGAACCAGTATAATCCTCGTGTCCCTTGTCCCGCTTAACCCCTTTAAGATTCCCAGCTGCGATGGCTCCACGACTAAGTCCTTGCACAAGGACATCTGCCGTGACAATTCCACGACACATATCATGTGACGAATAAAAATATAGCTCCAAGTAAAATTTCCGATGATCGTTAGAAAAAAAGAGGGGATGCCTTCCGGGGCATCCCCAAGCTTAGTTGCTTGGGAGTCCTTGAATATTACCTTGGGGTGCCTTGGGCATCCCCAAGCTTAGGCTCTTGCCACTCCTTATTCCTTCATCCATCGTGATCTCACCCAAAACTTGAAAACTTCAATCACACAAAACTTAACAAAACCCTCGTGAGATCCGTTAGTATAATAAAACAAATCACCACTTTAAGTATTGTTGCAAACTCATTCATATTTTGTTTTTGCATTGTTAGTTATTGTATTAAAACTTTTCCATGGCTTATACCACCGATACAATCGATAGTTTCATCAAAACGAGCAAAACAATGCATCAAAAACAGAATCTGTCTTAAACAGGACAGTCTGTAGTAATCTGAACATCCACCATACTTCTGTAACTCCAAAAATTCTGAAAAATTAGGACAAAATAAACAATTTGTATAGCAGTACTGTGCAAAAAGTTTCAGAAGCTTTTGACATTCCAGTAAAAAAATGTAAATTCACGCGCTAGATCCAAAGTTTCTGTTTTTCCACTTCACATACCAAACAAGCAATCTAATCATTCTAAAGGCAAATCTTGGCACATTATTTTTATAATACAATGGATTTATACAAGGGGATAATTATTTTTGTTGAAAAGTTTCTGTAATTCAAGATTTGCAAAGTTTCCATGGGCATGAACAAAGTTCAAGGAGCTCCCCCACTTCAACGGTGCTTGTCCTTCTTACTTTCACTTTTCTTTTTGAAATTTTTTAGGTTACCTGCTTTATTTTTTGTTTTTAAACTTTATAAAAGTACACAACAGAAATAAATGACTCTCTAAAACTTCCGGGTTGTCTCCCTGGCAGCGCTTTCCTTAAAGCCATTAAGCTAGGGATATAGTGCTCAAGTAATGGATCCACCCGGATCCCAAGGTATATCAAAGCCAATTTTCATTAGCAATGATTTGTAATTTAGTAGTGAGCACAAAGTAACATATATCATGCAATGACGAAGTCTAACTCTCTTCCTATGCATCGGCATGTCATAAAATAACAATTCATGCACATTAAGTAAAGGCAAATACATAGCATAAGCAATTTCTTGCAATTTTATTGTGTTTGAAACATAGGGAGGCGGAGATGTAGTTCCTCTCTCATAATAATTGCAAGTAGGAGCAGCAAGCACATGCATATTATATTCATCAAAATCATCACGTGTAGTAGTAAAACACAACCCATCAATATAATCCTTAATAAGCGCAAACTTCTCCGATATAGTGTAGTTGGGAGAATTCAGAAAGATAATAGGACTATCATGCGTGGGTGAAATAGCAACAATTTCTTTCATAACATAAGGAACTATAGCAAGTTCATCTCCATAAGCATAATTCATATTGGCATCATGGCCACAAGCATAGCAAGCATCAAGTTCATCAAAAAGGGATATTTCAAATGAATCAACGGGATCATAGCAATTATCATAGCATTCGTCCTTCGGAAAGCACGAAGGGAAATTAAACAGTGTATGAGTTGATGAGTTACTCTCATTAGAAGGTGGACACGGGTAGCTATCCGCTCTTACTCCTTTTGTTCTTCGCTCTCCTCTTCATCTTTTTCATCTAATGAGCTCACGGTGTCATCAATTTCCTCATCCATAGATTCCTGCAAAATATTAGTCTCTTCTTGGACAGCGGAGACTTCCTCAATAAATGCATCCATATCGTAATTATATTCATAATTCTCATAGCAATATTTAAGTATAGCATAATTTTCAGGTATGTAAACAACATCATCAAGATTTTCACACTTTTCAAACAAAGATTCAATTTCATAAGCACCCTTAAAAGTAAAGAATTCTTCTATTCGTTCCACATCATAGTAATCATATATACCATTAGCATAAGAAGCCAAGGTTTTATTATCATTAAATTTTCATGAAAAGGGAAGGTGTGGAGCCTTCATCCTAGAGCAACAAGTATAATCATATATCTGGCATAAATTCCAAGCATACCAATGCAACATATAAATTTGATCCCATAATAGTTTCCCTTTTTGAGTCAAGCAATAATCCCTAAAGTATTCACGTTGATCCAACGTGTCGCGCATTATCAAGTTGAGCAGGGTTTTCTCAGGATTATTAAAGCAGTGCATAATATCTTTCACATAATGAGCATCGAGGGTTTTAGGAGGTTCCCCATCTCCATGAGTAGCAAGTACACCTATTTTTTGGTATTCCATGTTCCATATCCATAACTAAAGATGGAGAACAACTTAGAACAGCAAATAAAATCTACTTAGTGATAAAGCAAACCAACACACACGAGAATATTCATCCCACGCTATTGCTCCCCGGCAACGGCGCCAAAAAAAGGTCTTGATAACCCACAAGTATAGGGGATCAGTTGTAACCTCTTTCGATAAGTAAGAGTGTCGAACCCAACGAGGAGCTAAAGGTAGAACAAATATTCCCTCAAGTTCTATCGACCACCGATACAACTCTACGCACGCTTAACGTTCGCTTTACCTCGAAAAAGTATGAAACTAGAAGTACTTTGTAGGTGTTGTAGGATAGGTTTGGAAGATAATAAAGAGCACGCAAATAAAATCTAGGGGTTGTTTAGATAAAGAAACAACTAAGTTAGTTTTCGTAGAGAGCATTTTGTCACAAGAAAGTTATTTGTCCCTAGGCAATTGATAACTAGACCAGTAATCATTATTGCAATTTTACATGAGGGAGAGGCATAAGCTAACATACTTTCTCTACTTGGATCATATGCACTTATGATTGGAACTCTAGCAAACATCTGTAACTACTAAAGATCATTAAGGTAAAACCCAACCAT